>NW_022336775.1:0-1767 GCF_002776525.5 Piliocolobus tephrosceles
CTCCTTTAGCTGAGCCCTGTCCCCAGAGGCGCAGTCTACAGAGACAGGCAGGTTTCCTTGAGCTGCTGTGAGCTCCACCCAGTTCCAGCTTCCCAGCGGCTTTAGTTACCTACTTAAGCCTCAGCGATGGCGGGCGCCCCTCCCCCAGCCTCGCTGCTGCCTTGCGGTTAGATTGCCGCAGACTGCTGTGTTAGCAAGGAGAGAGGCTCCGTGGGCGTGGGACCCTCCCGGCCAGGTGTGGGATACAATCTCCGGTGTGCCGGTGTTACAGCGCAGTATTGGGGTGGGAGTTACCCGATTTTCCAGGTGTTGTGTGTCTCAGTTCCCCTGGCTAGGAAAAGGGACTCCCTTCCCCCTCGCGCTTCCCAGGTGAGGCGATGCCTCGCCCTGCTTCAGCTCTCGCTGGTCGGGCTGCAGCAGCTGACCAGCACCGATTGTCCGGCACTCCCGAGTGAGATGACCCCAGTACCTCAGTTGAAAACGCAGAAATCGCCGGTCTTCTGTGTCGCTCGCGCTGGGAGTTGGAGACTGAAGCTGCTCCTATTCGGCCATCTTCAAGAATTGAAATTGATATTGCATTCCAGTCTATTGGGGGAACATTTATGATCTAAATCTTCATGAACAGTCTAGACTTGTCATTATAAAAATAGCAATCAAAAAGTCAATGATCTCATAAAGTATCAGTAAAAATTAAAATTAAAATACAAAATCTAATAGAAAATAGTATCATAAAGTAAAAATTGAGATCACTAAGTAAACCCACTATTCAAAAATTATATGAAATATTTATAAAGGAGAATAAATGTGTATATGGATAAAATTAGAATCAATAAATACCAGAAGAGTAATCAGTTGACAGGAAAATTAACATATGTGAAAAGAATCCAACCAATGGAACAGAATGAGGATCTCTTCAACAAATGATGTTGGAATAATCGGATATTCACTTAGAACAAAGTTACACTTAGTCTTTCCCTTACACGATCATATAAGCCAATTTCGTCTAAAAATTTTTTCAAAGAAGATGCAAAATCCACAAACCATAAAATAACTGACTGACAAATTTAATTTCATTACAATTGAAACCAAAAATATGCATAAGCACATAACAAAAAACTGTTAAACCACCTTGAAGAAAATGAAGAAAATTTGTAGTCTGAATGAAAAATCTGTTTATATAAAAAATGATTAATATTAGTAATATAAATTTAAACTATTTCTACAATAATTGTTTTAAGTGTCTATATAAAAGATCAAAAATATGAATAGACAATTGCAATGAAAACATACATGTATGGCTAATAAACATACACAAAGATATAGGGACCCATTATTAAATAGTACAAGTTAAAATCATAATTAAATCTTGTTTTAGATCGTTCAGATTGACAAAGCATTCTGTTAAAGGTGTTATGAGGCCAGTGTGGTGCCTCGTGCCTGGAATCCCAGCACTTTGGGAGGCCAAGGCTGGTCGATCACCTGAACTCAGGTGTTTGAGACCAGCCTGGTCAACATGGTGAAACCCTGTCTCTACTAAAAATACAAAAATTAGCTGGGCATGGTGGCAGGTACCTGTAATCTCAGGGGAAGCTGAGGAAGGAGAATTGCTTGAACCTGGGAGGTGAGGTTGACTGTGAGCTGAGATCTCACCATTGCACTCCAGCCTGGGTGACAAGAGCAAAACTCTGCCTGAAAAGAAAAAGAAAAAGAAAAAGAAAAAGAAAAAAAAAGGAAAGGAAAGGAAAGGAAAGGAAAGGAAAGGAAAGG
>NW_022336775.1:1867-2648 GCF_002776525.5 Piliocolobus tephrosceles
GAAGGGAAGGGAAGGGGAGGGAAGGGAAGGGAAGGGAAAAGGAGATATAGTTGAGGATGTGGTACCTAAGAACTTTTAGACACTGTGATGAGACAGTTTAGTAGAAATAATTTGGACAACGATTTTTATAGAATGCACTGAAACACATGACAGAAAGGTATATATACACACACATATATATACACAAAAGGTACACACACGTATATATACACATGTTTGTGTATATATATGTGTGTATATATATTTTCTTTCTGTCCAGATAAAAATTCTGTCCTGAATTTGATTATTATTTTCATGTATCAATGTATATACATATATGTACACACACACATATATACACACACGTGTATACATATGTATTTTCTTTCCAGATAAAATTTCTGTCAAATACATATATATATATATACACACAAATATATATATGCCTGTATATATATATATATGATAGGAGAGAAATAACACAGGACTAGTTTAAACTATACTGGAAATGTTGTATTTTTAACCCAGTTAGCAATTTAAGTGTTTGGTTTATCTTTTTTGGCATTTTTAATATCTTTTTGTATATTATACATTTTATATATTGATTATTTTCAGAGAAAACAATAGAAGTGGTAAATAAAATCTGGTTTTTGGAAAACTTTTTCCATGGAAAGGAAATATGAACATTTTCAGACAGTTCAGCAAGTTCTGAAGGGGAAACAATGGTTTCCTTAGTTAATTCAGGATACGTAAAATTATATGATACTAAATTAATAAGTTGATAAGAGATGTTTTAGATTCT
>NW_022336776.1:0-345 GCF_002776525.5 Piliocolobus tephrosceles
GAGTTGATGGGTGCAGCACACCAACATGGCACATGTATACACATGTAACAAACCTGCACGTTATGCACATGTGCCCTAGAACTTAAAGTATAATAATAAAAAAAAAACTAGAAAGAAACGTTCTGAGAAACTGCATTATGATGTGTGAATGCAACTCACAGAGTTAAACTTTTCTTTATAAAGATCAGTTTGCTAACACAATATTCTTGAAATCTGCAATTGGATTATTCTGAGAGTAATGAGGCTTACGGTGACAAAGAAAATATCCTCATACAAAAACTAGAAAGAAACTTTCTTAGAAACTTCTTTGTGATGTGTCAATTCATCTCACAGTGTTACCCCTAC
>NW_022336776.1:355-1202 GCF_002776525.5 Piliocolobus tephrosceles
GCCCATTGAAGACTATGGCAAAAAGTGAAATGTCGTCCAATTAAAAACAGAAAGAAGCACTCGAAGAAACTGCTCTGTGACATGTCCATTCTTTTTTTTTTTTTTTTTTTTAGGGATGAGGTTTTTTATTTTTTTATTTTATTTTATTTTTTATTATACTTTAAGTTCTAGGGTACATGTGCATAACGTGCAGGTTACATATGTATACATGTGCCATGTTGGTGTGCTGCACCCATCAACTCATCAGCACCCATCAATTCATCATTTATATCAGGTATAACTCCCCAATGCAATCCCTCCCCCCTCCCCCCTCCCCATGATAGGCCCCAGTGTGTGATGTTCCCCTTCCCGAGTCCAAGTGAGCTCATTGTTCAGTTCCCACCTATGAGTGAGAACATGCGGTGTTTGGTTTTCTCTTCTTGTGATAATTTGCTAAGAATGATGGTTTCCAGCTGCATCCATATCTCTACAAAGGACACAAACTCATCCTTTTTTATGGCTGCATAGTATTCCATGGTGTATATGTGCCACATTTTCTGAATCCAGTCTGTCACTGATGGACATTTGGGTTGATTCCAAGTCTTTGCTATTGTGAATAGTGCCGCAATAAACATACGTGTGCATGTGTCTTTGTAGTAGCATAATTTATAATCCTTTGGGTATATACCCAGTAGTGGGATGGCTGGGTCATATGGTACATCTAGTTCTAGATCCTTGAGGAATCGCCATACTGTTTTCCATAATGGTTGAACTAGTTTACAATCCCACCAACAGTGTAAAAGTGTTCCTATTTCTCCACATCCTCTCCAACACCTGTTGCTTCCTGATTTTTTAATGATTGCCATTC
>NW_022336778.1:0-1507 GCF_002776525.5 Piliocolobus tephrosceles
GTGGATATCAGGCCGCAGGTGAACACCAGACCCCAGGTAGACATCAGTCACCATGTGGACACTCAGGCCCCAAGTGGACATCTGTCCCCAGGTGAATATCCAGTTATAGGTTTACATCAGGCCACAGTTATATTCCCAAGCCTTAAGCAGACAGCAGGTTCCAGGAGAACCCCAGACCCCAGGAGTACACTCAAGCCCCAAGTGGACACCCAAGACCCTAGGTAGCTACAAGTCCACAGGTGGACATTAGGCTCCAGATGGATATGAGACCCTAAGTAGATACCTACGCTCTAACTGGACATCAGCCTCAGTTGGATTCCCAGGTCTTAGGTGTACATCAAGCCCGGGTGAACAACATGCCCCAGGTATTTATAAAGCCCCAGCTGGACACCAGTCTGCAGGTGGATACCTAATCCCCAGTTCGACATCAGTTCCCAAGTGGACACTAGGCTTCAAGTGAACAAGAAAGCCAGCTGTGTACCTAGTTCCCGGGTGGGCATCAGGCTCTAGGCTGACACACAGGCACTAGGCGGGTATCAGGCTCCACGTGGATGCCTATACCCAAGGTGGATATCAGGTCCCAGGTCTATACCCAGTCCCCATCTGAACATCAGGATCCAGGTGGATACCCATTCCCTAGGTGAATACCAGGTTCCAGATGAACTTCAGGCCCCAGGTGGACACCAGGCCCCGGATGGATACCTAGGCCCCTGATGAACATTGGGTGAACACCCAAGCACCAGATGGACACCTGTGCTGCAGATGGACACCAGGTCCCAAATGCACACCAAGGCCTCAGGTGAATATCAGGCCCCAGGTGGATACTGTGCTCCAGGTGTATATTAACCCCTGTTTGACACCCAGGCCCCAGACGAACAACAGGACACAGGTGAACATAAGGCCCCAGGAGGATGCCAGGCCTTATGTACATATTTGCCTCCAGGTGGACACCCAGGCCCCAGGTGAACATCAAGCCTCAGGTAATCATCAGGCCCCAGGTGGACATCAGAATCCAAATGGACACATAGGCCCCTGGTGGACCCCCAGGCCCCAGGTAAAGACCAGGCCTCAGATGGATACCTAGGTCCAGAGTGGACATCAGGCCTGAGTTAGATGGTGAACTGCAGGTGGAAACCAGGGCCCAGCTGAATATCAGGCCCCAGATGTACACACAGACCCCAGGTAATGCCAGGCCTAAGGTAGACATCAGGCCCCAGGTGGACCCCAGGTCCCATGTGGATACCTAGTCTGTTGATGAACATCCCACTCAAGGTGGTCATCTGGCCACAGGTGGACATCAGACTCCAGGTTTACATCAGGCTTCTGTTGGACACTGGACTGGAGGAGTGAATCAGGACCCAGGGTGACCTCCGTGCCCCAGGTGGACATCACATTCCAGTTTGACTCCCAGACCCCAGCTGGACAATATGCCCTAGGTTAATGGCAGGCTTCAAGTGATGCTCAGGCCCCATATGGACATCAGTCATATGGATCTTATCTAGGACCC
>NW_022336778.1:1607-2665 GCF_002776525.5 Piliocolobus tephrosceles
AATACCTTGATCCCAAGTCAATGCCAGGCTCTATGTGGAAACCCAGGCCCCAGGTGGGCATCAAGCCCCAGATGAACTCTGAACCCTAGGTGGACATCAGGCATACGTAAACTTCAGGCCACAGCTGAACGTCAGATTTTTGGCAAACATTCTTGCCCCAGGTGGTTATCAAGCTTCAGGTGAACACCAGGCCCCAGGTGGACATCTGTGCCCAGGTACACATCCATCCGAAGGTGGATATCAGGTCACAGATGGACACCCAAGCTCCAGGCAGGCACCAGGCTCCAGGAGAACTCTAGACCCCATAAAGACACTCAGAGCCCACGTGGTTGCTTAGGCCCTAGGTAAATACAAGGCCCCAGGTGGACATCAGGCTCCACTGAACACCAGCACCCAGGTGGGTACCTAGTCCTCAGATGTGCACCAGGTTGACACACAGTCCCCAGTTGAACTCTGGGCCCCAGCTAAACATGATATATGAGATGGTCACCCAGGCCTCAGATAAACACCAAATCTTAGGTGGCTATCAGGCCCAGGTGGACACCAGCCCTCAGATGGACACAGCCCTCAGATCACCAGGTAGATATCAGGGCCTCAGGTGGATATCTAGGCCCATGGTGAACATCAAGTCTTAGCACACACCCAGGCTTCATATGGACATCAGGCCCCATGTGGACCCCTAGCCCCAGGTGAGCATCACACCCCAGGTGGACACCAGGCCCTAGATGGACATCAGGCCACAAGTGGTTGTCTAGCCCCAGAGGGACATTCAGCCCCAAGTGGACACCAGGGCCTGCATGGATAAACCATTTCCAGGAGGACACCAGTCATCAGGTTAATATCAGGCCACAGGTGAACACTGGACTCAGGCTGTATATCAGGCCCCAAGTTGACAACCAGGCCCGAAATGGACACCAAGGCCCCAGTGGATCACAGGCCCCAGCTGAACACCAGACTCGCGTGGACCTCAGGCTGCAGGCAGACGCCATACCTAAGATAGATACCTAGGCTCTAGGTAGATGTTAGATGGACACCCAGTCCCCAGGTGGTCATCAGGC
>NW_022336780.1:0-432 GCF_002776525.5 Piliocolobus tephrosceles
CGCCCAGGCTGGAGTGCAGTGGCCGGATCTCAGCTCACTGCAAGCTCCGCCTCCCGGGTTTACGCCATTCTCCTGCCTCAGCCTCCTGAGTAGCTGGGACTACAGGCGCCCGCCACCTCGCCCGGCTAGTTTTTTGTGTTTTTTAGTAGAGACGGGGTTTCACTGTGTTAGCCAGGATGGTCTCGAACTCCTGACCTCGTGACAGGATCATCATTTTTAATTCAAATGAGGGCATTTCTTTGTCAGGGATAACTTTTTTTTTTTTTTTTTTTTTGAGATGGAGTCTGGGCCGGGCGCGGTGGCTCAAGCCTGTAATCCTAGCACTTTGGGAGGCCGAGACGGGCGGATCACAAGGTCAGGAGATCGAGACCACCCTGGCGAATACGGTGAAACCCCGTCTCTACTAAAGAATACAAAAAACTAGCCGGGCGA
>NW_022336780.1:532-4997 GCF_002776525.5 Piliocolobus tephrosceles
AAAAAAAAAAAAAAAAAAAAAAAAAAGAGATGGAGTCTGACTCTGTTGCCCAGGTTGGGGTGCAGTGGCCAGATCTCAGCTCACTGCAAGCTCCGCCTCCTGGGTTTACACCATTCTCCTGCCTCAGCCTCCTGAGTAGCTGGAACTACAGGCACCCGCCACCTCGCCCGACTAGTTTTTTGTATTTTTTAGTAGAGACGGGGTTTCCCCATGTTAGCCAGGATGGTATCGATCTCCTGACCTCGTGATCCGCCCGTCTCAGCCTCCCAAAGTGCTGGGATTACAGGCTTGAGCCACCGCGCCCAGCTAGGGATACCTTTTTTAATGAGTCCCACAAAAGTTCCTTATGATCCAACAGGGCCCTGATATTCAAATGAAAGCACAGAGCTGGTTACTAAAGAATATGCAAGGGCACAAGGTACACAAAGCAGCAAAATGAAGTAACCACAAAACTAAAGACACAGCTTTTTTTTTTTTTTTTTTTTTTTGAGTCAGAGTCTCACTCTGTCACCCAGGCTGGAGTGTAGTGGCACAATCTTGGCTTACTGCAACTTCTGCCTCCCTGGTTCATGCCATTCTCCTGCTTCAGCCTCCCAAGTAGCTGGGACTACAGGTGCCCGCCACCACGCCTGGCTAATTTTTTTTTTTTTTTTTTGTGACGGGGGCCAGCCCCCGCCCCCGCGGGGGGAGTGCAGGGGCCAGATCTCAGCTCATTGCAAGCTCCGCCTCCCGGGTTTACGCCATTCTCCTGCCTCAGCCTCCCGAGTAGCTGGGACTACAGGCGCCCGTCACCTCACCCGGCTAATTTTTTTGTGTATTTTTAGTCGAGGTGGGGTTTCACCGTGTTAGCCAGGATGGTCTCTATCTCCTGACCTCGTGATCCGCCCGCCTCGGCCTCCCAAAGTGCTGGGATTCCAGGCGTGAGCCACCGCGCCTAGCCAGACACAGCTCTTATTAATGGATCAGAATAAATCAATGAGGAATTGAGAGAAACGGGAGCAAGGAAAAACAACAAAGACTCATTGAGGTTAATATGTCTAAATTGAATTCAGAAGTCACCAAAAAAAGCACACAAAGTCTGATTTGTTTCTATAAAAGGCAACTCTATAGAGATAGGAAATAGATTAGGGGTTGCCTCTGGCTGGGAGTAGGAATGGAGATTGATTGTAAACGGGCACAAAGTTTGATTTTAGTATGACGGGAATGCTCTAAAATCAGACGGTGGTGATGGCTGGGTAACTCCGTCATATACTAAAACTCATTGAATTCTTGCTCAAAATAGGTGAATTTATGGTGTGGAAATTGTATCTCAGTGAACATACTCTTTTTATTTTGTTTTGTTTTTTTGAGATGGAGTCTCGCTCTGTCTAGAGGTGAGGTTTTACCATGTTGACCCAGCTGGTCTCGAATTCCTGACTTGGGGTGATCTGCCCACCTCAGTCTCCCAAAGTGCCAGGGTTACAGGCATGAGCCACCATGCCTGGCTCCAACAAACATATTCTTTAAATATTGTCACTTGTCAGTCTTAGCACAATAAGACCAAACGAAGCTTGCAGCAAGCACCACCTCTGAGGTATTCTGGCCAAAAAAAAAAAAAAAGAAAAAAAATTTAAGGAATAGGAAAGAATTTAAATAGCATCACAAGGAAGCAAAGAAATAAGTCCAGAAGGCCGGGTGCAGTGTCTCACACCTGTAATCATGAGGTCAGGAGATGGAGACCATCCTGGCTAATAAGGTGAAACCTTGTCTCTCCTAAAAATACAAAAATTACCTAGGTGTGGTGGCAGGTGGCTGTAATCCCAGCTGCTGAGGAGGCTGAGTTTTTTTTTTTTTTTTTTTTTTTTTTGAGGCGGAGTCTTGCTCTGTCGCCCAGACAGGAGTGCAGTGGCCGGATCTCAGCTCACCGCAAGCTCCGCCTCCCGGGTTTACGCCATTCTCTTGCCTCAGCCTCCCGAGTAGCTGAGACTACAGGCGCCCGCCACCTCGCCCAGCTAGTTTTTGTATTTTTAGTAGAGACGGGGTTTCACCGTTTAGCCAGGATGGTCTCGATCTCCTGACCTCGTGATCCGCCGTCTTGGCCTCCCAAAGTGCTGGGATTACAGGCTTGAGCCACCGCGCCCGGCCGACGAGGCTGAGTTCAGGAGAATGGCTTGAACCCGGGAGGCGGAGGTTGAAGTGAGCCAAGATTGTGCCACTGCACTCCAGCCTGCGCGACAGAGCAACACACCCTTGTCTCAAAACAAATAAACAAAAAAAACCCAAGTCCAGAGTGTGAGATATTTTACATGAGAAACAGCCCAGAGTCGTCGTCTTTTTTTTTGTTGTTGTTGTTGTTGTTGTTGAGACAGAGTTTCGCTCTGTCGCCCAGGCTGGAGTGCAGTGGTCGGATCTCAGCTCACTGCAGGCTCCGCCTCCCAGCTTCCCGCCATTCTCCTGCCTCAGCCTCCCGAGTAGCTGGGACTACAGGCGCCCGCCACCTCGCCCGGCTAGTTTTTTTTTTTTTTTATTTTTTTGTAGAGACGGGGTTTCACCATGTTAGCCAGAATGGTCTCGATCTCCTGACTTCGTGATCTGCCCGTCTCAGCCTCCCAAAGTGCTGGGATTACAGGTTTGAGCCACCGCGCCTGGCCCCAGTCGTCGTCTTTTCATACATGATGTGAAAAATAAAATGTCTGGGTGCAGTGGCTCACGCCTGTAATCCCAGCACTTTGGGAAGCCGCGGTGGGTGGATCACCTCAGGTCAGAAGTTCGAGACCAGCCTGACCAACATGGAGAAACCTTGTCTCTACTAAAAATACAAAAAAGTAGCCAGGTATGGTGGTGGGCGCCTGTAGTCCCAGCTACTCAGGAGGCTGAGGCAGGAGAATGGTGTGAACCTGGGTTGCGGAGGTTGCAGTGAGCCGAGATCGCACCACTGTACTCCAGCCTGGGCAACAGAGCGTGACTCCATCTCAAAGACAAAAAACCGCCTAAACCCACAGGGCATCAACTTAATGGCTAAGGTTAGTATGACCATAAACCACAAATAACATTTCTGAACAGAAATAGTCCACACTCCTTCCTGACCAGAGACATGTTAGCCCTGAGATAACCCCCTGCAGCTGGAAAGATGTCAGCCCCAAGATAACCCTCTCCACCCAAGACATTCCAACCCTGCCATAAAACTTACACACACAGGAACATTCCCAGCTTGTAATAAGCCCCCTCACCCTAAAACCAATATATACTCTCAGTCTGTAAGACTAAGCACTCTTGACTGGAGTCAGCCAGAAGCCCCTCTCAGGTTTATTTTCTCTAAAATAAATCTGTCTTTAACTGTTGAGCTGCATTTCATGTTTTTTTTTCTTCTTTCTTTCACTCATAGAGAGGATCACTTGAGCCCAGGAGTTTGAGTCCAGACTGCAAAATAGCAAGGCGTTTGTGTCTAAAAAATCAAATAGAGGCTAGGTGCGGTGGCTCACGCCTGTAATCCCATGAATTTGGGAGGCTGAGGCAGGTGGATCACTTGAGGTCAGGAGTTCCAGACCAGCCTGACCAACGTGATGAAACCCCATCTCTTCTAAACTACCAAAATTAGCCAGGCATGGTGGTGGGTGCCTGTAATCCCAGCTACTTGGGAGGTTAAGGAAGGAGAATCGCTTGAACCCAGGAGGTGGAGGTTGTGGTGAGCCAACATTGTGCCATTGCACTCCAGCTTGGGCAACAGAATGAGACTCTGTCTCAAAAAGTAAATAAATTAGGCCGGGCATAGTGGCTCAGGCCTGTAATCCCAGCACTTTGGGAGGCTGAGGCAGGAGGATCACATGAGGTCAGGAATTCGAGACCAGCCTGACCAACATGGAGAAACCCCATCTCTACTAAAAATACAAAAAATTAGCCGGGCATGGTGGCGGGTGCCTGTAGGCCCAGCTACTCAGGAGGCTGAGGCAGGAGAATCGCTTGAACCCAGCAGGTGGAGGTTGCAGTGAGCCAAGTTTGCGCCATTGGACTCCAGCCTGGAGAGAAAGCAAGACCCTGTCTCAAAAATAAGTAAGTAAATAAATTTAAAAAATAAATAAAATTAAATGAATAAACAAAACTAAGAATGTTGGAACATGGAAAAAGACAATAATGAAATAAAGCAAATTCAGCCCGGCCTGAAAGCTCATTTTTTAAAAACTCTCTCACCAAATTAGAATTAGAAGGATCTCCTTAACTTGATAAAAATTATTTATCGGGGCTGGGCGCGGTGGCTCACGACTGGAAACCCAGCACTTTGGGAGGCTGAGGCGGGCGGATCACGAGGTCAGGAGATCAAGACCATCCTGGCTAACCCGGTGAAACCCCGTCTCTACTAAAAACACACAAAAAAACTAGCCGGGCGAGGTGGCGGGCGCCTGTAGTCCCAGCTACTCCGGAGGCTGAGGCAGGAGAATGGCTGAACCCGGGAGGCGGAGCTTGCAGTGAGCTGAGATCCGGCCACTGC
>NW_022336781.1:0-354 GCF_002776525.5 Piliocolobus tephrosceles
ATTAATGCAGAGAAGGTCATAAACGAAATGACAGAGATGAAAACCATGACACGAGAAATACGTGACAAATGCACAAGCTTCAGTAACCGACTCGATCAACTGGAAGAAAGAGTATCAGCGATGGAGGATCAAATGAATGAAATGAAGCGAGAAGAGAAACCAAAAGAAAAAAGAAGAAAAAGAAATGAACAAAGCCTGCAAGAAGTATGGGATTATGTAAAAAGACCAAATCTACGTCTGATTGGGGTGCCTGAAAGTGAGGGGGAAAATGGAACCAAATTGGAAAACACTCTACAGGATATCATCCAGGAGAACTTCCCCAACCTAGCAGGGCAGGCCAACATTCAAATTCAG
>NW_022336781.1:454-1482 GCF_002776525.5 Piliocolobus tephrosceles
AGAAGAAGGCTTCAGTCCATCAAACCTCTCAGAGCTAAACGAGGAATAACGTACCCAGCACAAAGAAACTAAAAATCTTGAAAAAAGAGTGGAAGAATTGACAGCTAGACTAATTAATGCAGAGAAGGTCATAAACGAAATGACAGAGATGAAAACCATGACACGAGAAATACGGGACAAATGCACAAGCTTCAGGAACTGACTCGATCAACTGGAAGAAAGAGTATCAGCGATTGAGGATCAAATGAATGAAATGAAGCGAGAAGAGAAACCAAAAGGAAAAAGAAGAAAAAGAAATGAACAAAGCCTGCAAGAAGTATGGGATTATGTAAAAAGACCAAATCTACGTCTGATTGGGGTGCCTGAAAATGAGGGGGAGAATGGAAACAAGTTGGAAAATACTCTTCAGGATATCATCCAGGAGAAGTTCCCCAACCTAGTAGGGCAGGCCAACATTCAAATTCAGGAAATACAGAGAACGCCACAAAGATACTCTTCCAGAAGAGCAACTCCAAGACACATAATTGCCAGATTCACCAAAGTTGAAATGAAGGAAAAAATCTTAAGGGCAGCCAGAGAGAAAGGTCGGGTTACCCCCAAAGGGAAGCCCATCAGACTAACAGCAGATCTCTCGGCAGAAACTCTACAAGCCAGAAGAAAGTGGGGGCCAATATTCAACGTTCTTAAAGAAAAGAATTTTCAACCCAGAATTTCATATCCAGCCAAACTAAGTTTCCTAAGTGAAGGAGAAATAAAATTCTTTACAGATGAGCAAATGCTTAGAGATTTTGTCACCACCAGGCCTGCCTTACAAGAGACCCTGAAGGAAGCCCTAAACATGGAAAGGAACAACCGGTACCAGCCATTGCAAAAACATGCCAAAATGTAAAGACCATCGAGCCTAGGAAGAAACTGCATCAACTAATGAGCAAAATAACCAGTTAATATCATAATGTCAGGATCAAGTTCACACATAACAATATTAACCTTAAATGTTAATGGACTAAATGCTCCAATTAAAAGACACA
>NW_022336782.1:0-1665 GCF_002776525.5 Piliocolobus tephrosceles
ATCTTCCCACTTCAGCCTCCCAAGTAGCTGGGACTACAGGTGTGTGCCACCATATCTGGCTAATTTTATTTCTTGTAGAGACAGGGTCTCACTATGTTGCCTAGGCTTGTTTTGAACTCCTGGTCTCAAGTGATTCTCCCTCCTCAGCCTCTAAAAGTGCTGGGATTATAGGAGTGAGCCACCATGGCTGGCTTGTTTACACAGTAATTCTAAGCCATCTACAATACAGCCACAAGAACTAATAAGTGAATCCACCAAGGTCACAAGATGAAGGCTAAGACATAAGAAACAATTGGTCAGGCACGGTGGCTCATGCCTGTAATCCCAGCACTTTGGGAGGCCAATGTGGGCAGATCACCTGCCGTCGGGAGTCTGAGACCAGCCTTACCAACATGGAGAAACTCCATCTCTACCAAAAATATAACATTAGCAGGGCTTGGTGGTATGTTTGCCTGTAATTCCAGCTACTAGGGAGGCTGAGGCAAAAGAATTGCCTGAACTTGGGAGGCAGAGGTTGCAGTTAGCTGAGATCAAGCATTTCACTCCTGCTCAGGCAACAAGAGTGACACTCTGTCTCAAAACACACACACACACACACACACACACACACACACACACATTCTGTTTTCTTATATCAGCAACAAACATTTTAAAATAAAGTTTAAACAAAAGCAATTCCATATATAATAGCCTCAAAACATAAAATATTTAGGAATCAATCTTACAACAGATGTGCAAGACCAATATATGGCCAGCTGAGGCACATAACTGAAAGAAGACCTACATAAATATGAAGACAGATAAAACAGTCAGGGCACAGTGTTTCACAGCCATAATCCAAACACTCTGGGAGACTGAGGATGGAGGGTTGAACCCAGGAGTTCAAGACTAGCCTGGGCAACATGGCCAAACCCCCTATCTACTAAAGATACAAAAAATTAGCCAGGTGTAGTGGCAAGCACCTGTACTCCCAGCTATTCAGGAGGCTGAGGTGGGAGGATGGTTTGAGCCTGGGAGGCAGAAGTTGCAGTGAGACAAGCTCTCACTGCTGTACTCCAGCCTGGGTGATAGAACCAGACCCTGTCTCAAAAAGAAAAAAAAAAAAAAAAGATAAAACATATTTATGAATCTGAAGATTGAACATTGTTACATTTCAATTATTCCCAAATTTGTCCAAGCATAGTAAGAGCAGACTTTGAAACATAAACTTAAGAATATCCAAAGCCTTCTAGATAAGAAGAGTCGAATTGGGAGGCCAAGGCGGGAGGATCACCTGAGCTCAGCAGTTCAAGACCAGCCTGAACAAAATAATGAGACCCACACCTCTACAAAAAGAAATTTTAAACTAGTAGGGCAGGGTGGTACATGCCGGTAGTCCCAGCTACTCAGATGGGTGAGGTGGAAGGATCACTTAAGCTCAGCAGGTCAAGGCTGCAGTGAGCTGTGATCATGCCACTGTACTCCAGCCTGTGAAACAGAGTGAGATCCTCTCTCAAAACATAAAAAGAACAGCGTTGTAGAGGAC
Organism: Piliocolobus tephrosceles; assembly: GCF_002776525.5. Classification (NCBI taxonomy): domain Eukaryota; kingdom Metazoa; phylum Chordata; class Mammalia; order Primates; family Cercopithecidae; genus Piliocolobus; species Piliocolobus tephrosceles. The sequence continues at coordinate 1,526 of NW_022336782.1, forward strand.
ATACACAACTTGGGTTTAGAACTTAGGAGTTAGCCGTTAGCTAGATAATGTGGTATTGGCACAGGAAGTCACTGATGAGCTTTAATGTGCCATAAGAATCACCTCGAGTTCTTGTCAAACACAAACTGCTGCACCCTGCC
>NW_022336782.1:1765-2282 GCF_002776525.5 Piliocolobus tephrosceles
CCTCTCTCAAAACATAAAAAGAACAGCGTTGTAGAGGACATACACAACTTGGGTTTAGAACTTAGGAGTTAGCCGTTAGCTAGATAATGTGGTATTGGCACAGGAAGTCACTGATGAGCTTTAATGTGCCATAAGAATCACCTCGAGTTCTTGTCAAACACAAACTGCTGCACCCTGCCCCTAGAGTCTCTCAATTAGTAAGTCTGAAGAGGAGGCAGATAATCTGCTTTTCTAAAAGATTCCAGGTGATGATATGAGGTTACATAACTAGATCATTGAACCAGAACAGAGATGAAAAATAGACACAAGTTTACACATCAATATGGCTTTTGATAAAAGTGCTGAACAAATCCAGTAGGGAAAAGAAGTTGGGTTTTATTTTGAGGTTTGTTTGTTTGTTTGTTTTATGTAGAGACAGGGCCTCACTATGTCACCCAGGATGGTCTCAAACTCTACTAGGATTACAGACGGGAGTCACTGTGCTGGCCAAAAACCTTTTTTAAATGGTACTAGAATA
>NW_022336783.1:652-3097 GCF_002776525.5 Piliocolobus tephrosceles
CAATTTTGTTAATATAATTAAAGGTATGTTTGAATATGTTATCTTGTACAGAACAATTTTGTATCCAATTTCTCGCTCATATTTTATAATTTAGATCATACTAGTTAACTATGTACAACAATGCTTTATTTTTTTATTTCAATTATTTATTTATTTATTTATTTATTTGTTTGCTTGCTTGCTTCTTGTTTTTGTTTTTTTCTCATTTTGTAGAACTCTCAATTTTTGTTCATATTTTAACCTTTTTCATTCTCTTTGTTTTGGACAAAAATGAAAAAGGAAAGGAAATGTTTATGTCTATTTTTACATCTTTTTTTTTTTACGTTTTTTTTTTTTACGTCTTTTTTTTTTACGTCTTTTTTTTTTACGCTTTTTTTTTTTACGTTTTTTTTTTACATATTTAAACATATAAAAATATTAAGTATAATTAAAAATAAATATATAAAGGGTATTTAGAACATTTATAAAATATGCAAACGTGTTTTACAGAAATGATAAAATACAAATTAAATCTTCAAAAATGTAAATATACAATTACTATACTATTCATTTATTTTAAAATAAAAAATCGTATTAAAAATATAATATAATTTATAAAGATAACAACAACAAAAGATGTCAGTATTATATAAACCTTAGTACGTTTCACAACTTAATCAGAATTCAACAATCCAAATATAAATATTTATATGGTATTATTAACAAATTCAAATTTATTTAAAACACATACACACACGCACACACATAAATATCATATACATATATGTACACACAAAACGGTAATTGTGCATTTTTTTGACACAATTAAGTAAAAACTGACTACATATATACACATACATTATTAGTAACAGGATTAAAAAAATAATACGGTTTGCAATTTTGACCATATAAAACGCCTCGATATGTTCAGCACACTTTAACGTAAACTTAAAAAGTTTATAATTTTACTTGTAAATTAAAAAAAAAAAAAAATTTATAATTGATAGTATTATAATACATTATAGAAGCATTCATATTATGCACATATATAGTTTTCGTATTATCGACTTTCAATGCTGTGGAAAAAAAATGCTTTTGTTTAGGTATATTAATTTTATATTATCTGTCAAATGTTTAAAAAAATATATTCTTCGTTTATAAGAATAATAAAAATTTAACAGATAAAATGTGCATTTTTTTAAATATGAGATTTAAGCTATTTAATTAGAAAATTGTACATAGCAAAAAGGAAAATAATTTTACATAAAATTTAATCAATTTCATTTTTTTTTCTTTTTTTCTAGAAAATGTTGTAAATTGTTTAGTGTTGATATATTAAAAAAAAAATGAAAAACAAAAAAAAAACATTTCCTTAAACTTATTTAAAATTTAAGAAAATGTTAATATGTGTTACATTTAAAAATACATTTTGCTTATTTTTCATATGTTAAAACAATATGTCCGTTTAACTACTAGCAAAACTTTATTAAAAACAACTTTGAAAGACATTGAGTTTGACTTTGAGCTTGATTTTTTTTTTATTTTATTTTATTTTTTTTTATATTTTGTTTTTTAAATTATCTGCAGTAGATGTAACTCCAATTTTAAACTATGAAAAATATTTATGTATGTTTTGCTTATCATTTACAACTATAGTTCAAATTTAAATATTGTATTGTGGTATAAAATGTAGCATAGCGTATTAACTTAAAGAACAAATAGTATTATTTATTACGAAAAAAAAAAAAAAAAAAAAAAAAAAAGTGACCGTGCTTATCGTTTATACGCATGTACATGTACAAACATGCATGTATATATATATATATATATATGTGTTTACTATTTAAAAATATTTTCATAAAAAACATAATATACCATAAGGGGTTAGAATTAAAAAAAAAAACGAATTTGAATTTATTAATAATATCAATGCGGTGGTAAAATTATGAAAAAAAAAAAAAAATCAATTCAAATAATACCAAACCAAATCAAATCAAATAATAAAAAACAGTTCACTCTATTTGTATTCATTAAATATTATTAATAATATTATTTACTTTATTTTATAAAACATGTGTTTTTGCAATTTATAATAGAACGGATTTACTTAAAATATGTAACTCATTTTTTCTTAACATAAATATCGGTTCAAGTTGTAATCTTTTATTTTTTTATTTATTTCAAAAACATTACTTATATATAGTTTGAACTGTTAGCACTACGCATTATTATGTTCATATATATATATATAATATATAAATTTACCTATATATATGTACATATAAATTTACCTTTATCTATATATTAACATTTTTTCTTTTATATATAAATTTCTTAGTAATAATTTGTTAAAAGTGCAAGTTTTATAATCAATAATATTTTCATTTAAATTATTTATCGTTAAACAGTTGCAACTCAGAGGGTTAAGTACCGTGCAATTAAAAAAAAAAAAAAAAAAATGAAAAT
>NW_022336785.1:0-28959 GCF_002776525.5 Piliocolobus tephrosceles
CAGTTTACAAGACTATCCTAGCAGTTCTCTTTCCCAAGGATGCAATGGCTAAACTATGTTTCTGTCTCTCTTTTAATGTCACACATACTGATATAATACATACACACCACATACACACACATATACACACAAGCATACACACATCAGTCTCCCACTCAATGTTCTTATTTCATTGCCTTTCCAGTGGACTTGCTTCGATTCTGTTGTCAATATTCCTGACTCCCTTTCACAGTAAAACTCCCTAAGCAGCAGTCCTAATTGTTTTAGTGTAATGTGTCATTATCAAACATAGAGTACATTTACTGAGCAGAACCTTTGTTGAAGAAATCTCTTGGTCGGGCGCGGTGACTCAGTCCTATAACGCCAGCAGTTTGGGAGGCTGAGGTGGATGGATGACAAGGTCATAAGATGGAGACCAGCCTGGCCAACATGGTGATGATGGCCAACCATCTCCACTAAAAATATAAAAATGAGCCAGGCGTGGTGCTGTGCACCTGTAGTCCCAACTACTGAGAGCCTGAGGCAGGATAATCTCTCAAACCTGGGGAGGTGGAGGCTGAAGTGAGCCAAGGTTGCACCACTGCACTCCAGCCTGGGCAGCTGAATGATGCTCTGTCTCACAGAAAAAAAAAAAAAAAAGAAAAAAAAAAGAAAAAAAAAGAAAGAAATATCTAATTCCTGGCCCAGCTGTCAAATAGCTGGTTTGGAAACAGTAACACATGCTGCAAAATACGGCAATGCAAAATGAACCACGTGAACCTGCTTTTCTTAGATGTAGCCTACCAGGAGGGTAAATGTGGAAGAAGGAAGGCTTTCCTAGAGTGGTTTAGTGAAGGTGGTGAAAAGATATTATGCTGTAGATATAGTTTGAGATCTTGCTGATGAATAAGATATATAAGATGAAGAGAAATAATTACTGATGAATGACAGATTTTTGACCTGAGCAACTGGTGATTTTCAGTTCAATTTATTACAAGGGAGATGATGGGAGTGGAGAAAAGATTAGAGGAACAGCATCAAATTTTGCTTTGAACGTGTTAAGTATGAAAGTCCCCCATCAGATATCTCAGTGGATATGTTAAGTTAGTAGTTGACTATATGCATTTAACTATAATGAGACAGTTTGGGAATGAAGAGATAGATTTAGGGGTTACCAGCATCCATTTAGAGGCTATGAAATGGAATTTATGACTGTTAAGATTGGAGGAAACAGGTTTATGTTATCATATATAGAAATATATGGTAAAATTGTAGATGAAAAAATAATAGCAAGAGCAATAAAGTGCTACCTTCCCTTTATAAAAGACTTTATAATTTTTCAATAGGTGGTCATAGCAATATTTCATTCTTATAAGAACCATGTTATAAAAAGGTGAGTTATTACTATCTGTTAATATGAAGAGACTTAAATACTGACTGTTAGAGTTTCTTGTAGTCGTTACACATGTAGACCTCAGCAGATCTGGGACTAGTGTTTGGATTGTCCTCACAAGCCTATACTTCCTTCCTCTGTATCTTATACTTAACAGTAAACAAAGATGTCAATGAAGAAGAGAAATAAATCTTCAACTCTTACCAAGATGTTATATTCTATAAACTTAAAAAAAATTGTTTTTCAGAGCTTCTGGAGAGCTGGACAATTGGAGGTTTCTGGAGGATGGCGCAACCATGAAAGGCATGGAAGCTCTGTGCTCATTCCCCTAAAAATAAAAATTAAAAAAAAAAAGACACATTTCTTAACAGTTTTCTACTATGCGTAATGAAGATACCATGGGAAATGTTCTCACACTTCTTAACCTGGAAGAGGGTTTCTAATGTGGAAGAGATATCTGTTTATGATGTTCTTCAGAAAGTGTGATATTTGCTGAGGCATTAAGATAACATGCTGACGTTATATTCTGTTTGTCTCTAGAATTGATATTCCAGCAGCACACAATACCAGGTTTTCTTCCCTGTGCAAACGGTCATTTCAATTCCTATAATATTTACACTGATGATATAAAGCTGCAAAGGCCAAATGCTGGGAGAGGTGAAAACATGTTTATTGAAATTATGTGTGTGTCTTTTCAAAGGCAGTGCAAAGGACAGGGTACAATCTTGGCCACAGAGATATGAATTGAGAACATCTTGTAAGCAGCAATTTGAACTTTAATTTTTTTCTTTTCTATTTTTTCCTTTTCCTTCCTCATCTGTAAACAATACAATTTATTGATTGGTAAATAAAAGGTGAAGATACTAAAATAGGAGTTTTATCAACACTGGTGAACATAGTTGCCTATTGTCCATTACCATTTCTTTCATTTTTTTTATTATGTGCACCTCAGTTTTCTTTTTTTCTTTTCCTTTTTTTTTTTTTTTTTTTGAGACCGAGTTTTGCTCTCGTTGCCCAGGTTGGAATGCAATGGCACGATCTTGACTCACCACAACCACCACCTCCTGGGTTCAAGCAATTCTCATGCCTCAGCCTCCCAAGTTGCTGGGATTATAGGCCTGCACCACCACACCTTGCTAATTTTTGTATTTTTAGTAGAGAAGGGGTTTCACCACGTTGATCAGGCTAGTCTTGAACTCCTGACCTCAGGTGATCCACCCACCTCGGCCTCCCAAATTGCTGGGATTACAGGTGTGAGCTACCACCCCGGCCTGCACCTCAGTTTTCTAATGTGGATTGCCTTCTTTCTCTTCACTCAGTTCATGTGGTTTGCGTATAGCTAATTTCAACTATACACGATTTAAGGAGAATCAAGCCTACTCATTCAGGGCATATTATTCCTTTGAACACAACAATTGACCTATGAACCATGGATGGTCTTGTAACTCAAAAAGGCCAATAGCACTCAGTTTCAGGCCTTTGCTGGAGCTATTAGGAAAGATTATTTCTATCCTCACCAGGGTTGCTAAACTAGTTGACAGAAGCCTTGAGATGAGTCTCATAATGTTGAGAAATGCTGTTAGAGAAGAAAGTCAAGATAGAATATAAAAAAACCAATCCGTAAAGAGACGAACTATATCCCAGTGACTTTGCTTGGATCTCTGCACATTGTTATTAGCCAGCCTTTATTTTCTCCTGAAGTCTGTTTAAATCATTTATTTATGTTTTTTTTTTTTGTTTTTTTTTTTTTGTTGTTTATTTGTTTTGAGATGGAGTCTTGCTCTGTCGCCCAGCCTGGAGTTCAGTGGCATGATCTCAGCTCACTGTAAGCTCCACCTCCTGGGTTCCCGCCATTCTCCGGCCTCAGCTTCCCGAGTAGCTGGGACTATAGGCACCCACCACTACACCAGGCTAATTTTTTGTATTTTTTAGTAGAGACGGGGTTTCATCGTGTTAACCAGGATGGTCTCGATCTCCTGAACTCGTGATCTGCCCGCCTCGGCCTCCCAGAGTACTGGGATTACAGGTATGAGCCACCACACCTACCCAGCCTTAAATTGTTTTTATGTTGCTTGCAACTGAAATAGTCTTGTCTAATAAGTTGACACTCAACAATTAGTTGTCAGTAACAACACGTGGTTGGTTACTATGAGAGTATGGCCTACCAGTTGTACCAATACTAATGTTCAAATAAAATAGTGGGAATTTTTAAAAAGAGATTTTAGTGAAGGCTTTCACTTTAGAGAAAAGGATGAAGACGTTAATAGGGATTTGGTTCATGGAGAAGCTAGTCAACAGAACGGCCTTAGTTTCTTGCAAAGTCTCTTGAAATGGTTTCAAATTCTTATAAACTGAGGGTTAGAGTTCTAAGATAAAGAAATTGTGTCCACTGATAAAACCTTGGTTGTGTGTGTTTGTGTGTGTGTGTGCATAAGCAGGAGTAACCATTAAGGATTAAATGATAAAAGGTGGCCAGATACCTTACACTTATTTGTGGAACTGTTTTGGCAACTTTTAGGTAATAGGGGGGAAGCACACTTGGTCATAATCCTCTGGAAAGCACCAATGGCAGTGAGAACAGTGAGGCATCCTCCAGTGACTCCCTGAGTCAAGAGCATCAACAAGAAGGAAATCAGAACTAAAAAAAAAAAAAAGAAAAGAAAAAAAGAAAAAAAAAAAAAAAGAAACTTTTTATGTTCTGTACCTGATTGATATTTGTTAAAATAACCTCAAGGATTGCAAGCAATAATCAATTGAGAGATTACAAAGTTTAGATTCTATTCTATAAGCTTGTGGAAAGATCACGAAATTTAGATTGTTAGTACTCATTTGAGTTTATATTCACCAAGTGTTTGGTTTGAGGACATCAGGATGACGTTTATTTGAGTTTTCTTTTCTTCAGCCCCGTGGCTTAATTCTTTGCTCTTAGCAAAATATTTGTCTGTGCTGTGCTGATCTTTAAACATAGCCTATTTATAAAATTCTAGAACACCAGAATTTAAGAGTTGGGAAAGAGCTCAAAAATACCCCTATAGTTCTACATATTTTATCCTTGTTTTGAAAGGTTAATAAGATATTTTTACAGGTTCAACAAGCCTCAAAAATTACCCCCATAGTTGTAACTTCTGCTTTATTTGAAATGCTTTGATATGTTTTGTGGCTTTAACCTCCTTAGACATTACCTTTAGAGTACTTACAAGTTTTTATGTAGAATGTTAAGTAATGAATTATGCAAAATAAGTTTTCAGTAAGTTGTTACTAGATACTTCTACTACCCAAATGTAAAGATTTGTTTACTGATATATTCCAGGAGCCCTCTGTATGCTTGCCTTTAAAGAAAAGACACTATAAATTAATGATCTCTGTTGGAACCCCCAGCCCCTCTCAGTGCCAATAGTCTTGAAGAAGTCAAATTGTCCCTGTTTGCAGATGACATGATTGTATATTTAGAAAACCCCATTGTCTCAGTCCAAAATCTCCTTAAGCTGATAAGCAACTTCAGCAAAGTCTCAGGATACCAAATTAATGTGCAAAAATCACAAGCATTCTTATATACCAGTAACAGACAAACAGAGAGCCAAATCAGGAATGAACTTCCATTCACAATTACTTCAAAGAGAATAAAATACCTAGGAATCCAACTTACAAGGGATGTGAAGGACCTCTTCAAGGAGAACTACAAACCACTGCTCGTGAAATAAAAGAGGACACAAACAAATGGAAGAACATACCATGCTCATGGATAGGAAGAATCAATATCGTGAAAATGGCCATACTGCCCAAGGTTATTTATAGATTCAATGCCATCCCCATCAAGCTACCAATGAGTTTCTTCACAGAATTGGAAAAAACTGCTTTAAAGTTCATATGGAACCAAAAAAGAGCCCACATTGCCAAGACAATCCTAAGTCAAAAGAACAAAGCTGGAGGCATCACGATACCTGACTTCAAACTATACTACAAGGCTACAGTAACCAAAACAGCATGGTACTGGTACCAAAACAGAGATATAGACCAATGGAACAGAACAGAGTCCTCAGAAATAATACCACACATCTACAGCCATTTGATCTTTGACAGACGTGAGAGAAACAAGAAATGGGGAAAGGATTCCCTATTTAATAAATGGTGCTGGGAAAATTGGTTAGCCATAAGTAGAAAGCTGAAACTGGATCCTTTCCTTACTCCTTATACTAAAATTAATTCAAGATGGATTAGAAACTTAAATGTTAGACATGATACCATAAAAACCCTAGAAGAAAACCTAGGTAGTACCATTCAGGACATAGGCATGGGCAAGGACTTCATGTCTAAAACAGCAAAAGCAACGGCAACAAAAGCCAAAATTGACAAATGGGATCTCTTTAAACTGAAGAGTTTCTGCACAGCAAAAGAAACTACCATCAGAGTGAACAGGCAACCTATAGAATGGGAGAAAATTTTTGCAATCTACTCATCTGACAAAGGGCTGATATCCAGAACCTACAAAGAACTCAAATAAATTTACAAGAAAAAAACAAACAACCCCATCAAAAAGTGGGGAAAGGATATGAACAGACATTTCTCAAAAGAAGACATTCATACAGTCAACAGACACATTAAAAAATGCTCATCATCACTCGCCATCAGAGAAATGCAAATCAAAACCACAATGAGATACCATCTCACACCAGTTAGAATGGCAATCATTAAAAAATCAGGAAACAACAGGTGTTGGAGGGGATGTGGAGAAATAGGAACACTTTTACACTGTTGGTGGGATTGTAAACTAGTTCAACCATTATGGAAAACAGTATGGCGATTCCTCAAGGATCTAGAACTAGAAGTACCATATGACCCAGCCATCCCACTACTGGGTATGTACCTAAAGGATTATAAATCATGCTGCTATAAAGACACATGTACACGTATGTTTATTGCGGCACTATTCACAATAGCAAAGACTTGGAATCAACCCAAATGTCCATCTGTGACAGACTGGATTAAGAAAATGTGGCACATATACACCATGGAATACTACGCAGCCATAAAAAAGGATGAGTTTGCATCCTTTGTAGGGACATGGATGCAACTGTAAACCATCATTCTTAGCAAACTATCACAATAACAGAAAACCAAACAATGCATGTTCTCACTCATAGGTGGCAACTGAACAATGAGATCACTTGGACTCGGGAAGGGGAACGTCACACACTGGGGCCTATCATGGGAAGGGGGGAGGAAGGAGGGATTGCATTGGGAGTTATACCTGATATAAATGACGAATTGATAGGTGCTGACGAGTTGATGGGTGCAGCACACCAACATGGCACAAGTATACATATGCAACAAACCTGCAAGTTATGCACATGTACCCTAGAACTTAAAGTATAATAATAAAAAAATAAAGAAAAGAAACTATAAACTACCTAAGAAATAATTTGAAATAATATTTTTGTAACTCACTGAGATACAAGAGAACACAGATAAACAATACAAATAAATCAGAAACAATTTTTTTATTTCAATAAGAAATTCAACAAAAACAGATATCACCAAAAAGAACAAAACAGAAATTTGAGAAGTGAAAAATTCAAACCATAAAATAAAAAAATACAGTTGAAAGCTTCCACAATCATCTAAATAAAGCAGAAGAAAACAATTCTAAATGTGGCCACACGTCTTCTAAAATAAACCAGTAAGACAAAAATAAAAAAATGAAGAAAGCCTACATGACATGTGGAACATTATAAAGCATCCAAATACTCTATTTTGGGGAGTTCCAGAAGAAGAGATAGGGAAAAGCATAGAAAACCCATTTAATGAAATAATAGTTGATACTCTCCAAGTCTTGGAAGAGATAGAGACATTCAGATATGGGAAACTCAAGGAAACCCCAAATAGATTCAACTCAGAAAGATTTTCTAGAAGACACGTAGTCAAAAATCAAAGACAGAATTCTAAAAATAGTAATAGGGTCAAGTCACATATAAGGTAGTCTCCATGATACTAACAGTGAATTTCTTAGCAGGACCTTATAGGCCAGGAGAGCACAGGATATATTCAAAGTGCTGAAAGAATAAAAACTGCCAGCCAAGAATACAATACCTACCAAAGCCAACCTTCAGAAATGAAAGAGAAATAAAATCTTTCCCAGAAAAGCAAAACCTGAAGGAAATCATAACCACTAGAATGACTTGAAAAGAAAAGCTTAAAGAAGTTCTGTATGTGGAATAAAAGGATGATACCTAATATTAAAAAAAAGAAAATAGGGGCCGGGCGCGGTGGCTCAAGCCTGTAATCCCAGCACTTTGGGAGGCCGAGATGGGAGGATCATGAGGTCAGGAGATCGAGACCATCCTAGCTAACATGGTGAAACCCCGTCTCTACTAAAAAATACAAAAAACTAGCAGGGCGCGGTGGCGGGCGTCTGTAGTCCCAGCTACTCGGGAGGCTGAGGCAGGAGAATGGCGTAAACCCGGGAGACGGAGCTTGCAGTGAGCTGAGATCCGGCCACTGCACTCCGGTCTGGGCGACAGAGCGAGACTCCGCCTCAAAAAAAGAAAGAAAAGAAAAGAAAAACCCACTGGTAAAACAGATAATCAACTGAGAAAGAGAAAGGAATCAAACACTATCAGTACAAAAAAATATATAAAGGTAGGAGTGGTGAGAGGGGGCATCCCTGTCTTTTGTCAGTTTTCAAGGGAAATGCTTCCAGTTCTGCCCATTCAGTACGATATTGGCTGTGGGTTTTTCACAAATAGCTCTTATTATTTTGAGATATGTTCCATCAATACCAAATTTATTGAGAATTTTTAGCAAGAAGGCCTGTTGAAATTTGTCAAAGGCCTTTTCTGCATCTATTGGGATAATCATGTGGTTTTTATCTTTGGTTCTGTGTTTATGCTGGATTACATTTACTGATTTGCACATGTTGAACCAGCCTTGCATCCCACGGATGAAGTCCACTTGATCATGGTGGATAAGCTTTTTGATGTGCTGCTGGATCTGGTTTGCCAGTATTTTATTGAGGATTTTTGCATCGATGTTCTTGAGGGATATTGGTCTAAAATTCTCTTTTATTGTTGTGTCTCTGCCAGGCTTTGGTATCAGGATGATGTTGGTCTCATAAAATGAGTTAGGGAGGATTCCCTCTTTTTCTATTGATTGGAATAGTTTCAGAAGGAATGGTACCAGCTCCTCCTTATACCTCTGGTAGAATTCAGCTGTGAATCCGTCTGGTCCTGGACTTTTTTGGTGGGTAAGCTATTATTTATTGCCTCAATTTCAGAGCCTGTTATTGGTCTATTCAGGGATTCAACTTCTTCCTGGTTTAGTCTTGGGAGAGTGTATGTGTCCAGGAATTTATCCATTTCTTCTCAGTTTTCTAGTTTATTTGCATAGAGGTGTTTATAGTATTCTCTGATGGTAGTTTGTATTTCTGTGGGGTCGGTGGTGATATCCCCTTTATCATTTTTTATTGCGTGTATTTGATTCTTCTCTCTTTTCTTCTTTATTAGTCTATTTAGAAAACCCTATTGTCTCAGCCCCCAATCTCCTTAAGCTGATAAGCAATTTCAGCTAGTCTCAGGATACAAAATTAATGTGCAAAAGTCGCTAGCATTCTTATACACCAATAACAGAGAGCCAAATCATGAGTGAACTCCAATTCACAATTGCAACAAAGAGAACTAAATACCTAGAAATCCAACTTACAAGGGATGTGAAGGACCTCTTCAAGAAGAACTACAAATCACTGCTCAATGAAATAAAAGAGGACATAAAAAAATGGAATAACATTCCATGCTCATGGATAGGAAGAATCAATATCGTGAAAATGGCCATACTGTCCAAGGTAATTTATACATTCATTGCCATCGCCATTAAGCTATCAATGACTTTCTACACAGAATTGGAAAAAACTACCTTACAGTTCATATGGAACTAAAAAGGAGCCCGCATTGCCAAGACAGTCCTAAGCCAAAAGAACAAAGCTGGAGGCATCACGCTACCTGACTTCAAACTATGCTACAAGCCTACAGTAACCACAACAGCATGGTACTGGTACCAAAACAGAGATAGAGACCAATGGAACAGAGCAGAGCCCTCAGAAACAATACACACATCTACAACCATCTGATCTTTGACAAACCTGACAAAAACAAGAAATGGGGAAAGGATTCCCTATTTAATAAATGGTGCTGGGAAAACTGGCTAGTCATAAGTAGAAAGCTGAAACTGGATCCCTTCCTTACACCTTACACAAAAATTAATTCAAGATGGATTAGAGACTTAAATGTTACACCTAAAACCATAAAAACTCTAGAAGAAAACCTGGGCAATACCGTTCAGGACATAGGCATGGGCAAGGACTTCATGTCTAAAACACCTAAAGCAAAGGCAACAAAAGCCAACATTGACAAATGGGATCTCATTAAACTAAAAAGATTCTGCACAGCAAAGGAAACTACCATCAGAGTGAACAGACCACCTACAGAATGGGAGAAAAATTTTGCAATCTACTCATCTGACAAAGGGCTAATATCCAGAACCTACAAAGAACTCAAACAAATTTACCAGAAAAAATCAGACAACGGCATCAAAAAGTGGGCAAAGGATATGAATAGACACTTTTCATAAGAAGACATTTATGCAGCCAACAGACACATGAAAAAATGCTCATCATCACTAGCCATCAGAGAAATGCAGATCAAAACCACAATGAGATCCCATCTCACACCAGTTAGAATGGTGATCATTAAAAAGTCAGGAAACAACAAGTGCTGGAGAGGATGTGGAGAAATAGGAACACTTTTACACTGTTGGTGGGACTGTAAACTAGTTCAACCATTGTGGAAAACAATGTGGCGATTCCTCAAGGATCTAGAACTAGAAATACCATCTGACCCAGCCATCCCATTACTGGGGATATACCCAAAGGATTACAAATCATGCTGAAATAAAGAAACATGCACATGTATGGTTATTGTGGCACTATTCACAATAGCAAAGACTTGGAACCAACCCAAATGTCCATGAATGACAGACTGGATAAAGAAAATGTGGCACATATACTCCATGGAATACTATGCAGCCATAAAAAAGGATGAGTTCACGTCCTTTGTAGGGACATAGATGCAGCTGGAAACCATCATTCTCAGCAAACTATTGCCAGAACAGAAAACCAAATACCGCATGTTCTCACTCATAGTTGGGAACTAAACAATGGGAACACTTGGACACAGGGTGGGGAACATCGCACACCGGGGCCTGTTTTGATGTGGGGGGGAGGGGTAGCATTAGGAGATATATCTAATGTAAATGATGACTTTATGGGTGCAGCACACCAACATGGTACATGTATACATATGTAACAAACCTGAACTTTGCATACATGTACCCTAGAACTTAAAGTATAATAAAAAATAAAAATTTAAAAAGTTTAAAAATATATGAAGGCAAATAATAGAAGAGGAAATAAGGGTATGCAACCAATTGGGCAACAATTTAATAGGTGACAGGGGTAAGTCTTCCCCTATCAATAACAATGTTGAATATAAGTGGTTTAAGTTCACCAGTAAAAATATACAGAGAAATTGAATGTATTAAATATATAAATCCAATTACATGCTGCCTAAGCAAACTTACTTCACAGATAAACACACATCCATAGTATAAGGATGGAAAAAAGATTTCATGTAAAAAGAAACCAAGTCTACAGGAGTACCTGTGTTTATATCAGAAAAAAAAATAAGATATTAAGTCAAAAATAATAAAAAGAGAAAATCATCATACGATGATGAACAGACCAATACACCAAGAAGATGTAACAATTATAAATATCTATGCACCCAATAACAGAGTACTGAGTTACATATAGCTAAATTAGCAGAGCTAAATAGAAAAATAGACCCTAACGTAATAATACCTGGGAAATTCAATACCCGACTTTCAGCACTAGACAGAGGATCTCTACAGAAAATCAACAAAGAAACATTGGACTAAATCTGCACAATCGACCAAAGGGACTAAACAAACATTAAGAGACATTTTATGCAACAGCTGAAGAATATTCATTCTTCTCATCAGCACACGGAACATTCTCCTGGATGTTTCAGACCAAAAGTTAGTCCACAATACAATTCTCAACAAATTTTTTAGAATAGACTTAAGTATTTTCTTATATCACAATGAAATAAAACTGGAAATAAATTACAATAAAATATTGGAAGCTGTACAAATAAATAAAAAAGTGCTCCTGAATAACCATCAAATTAATGAAAAAATATGAAAATAAAAATATCCTTAAAACAAACGAAAATGAAAATGCAGCATACCAAAATTTATGGGATACAGCAAAAGCAGTGCTAACAGAAAAACTATTATAGCAATGAACAACTACACCTAAAAAGTTGAAAGATATTAAATTACCTATTAATGCTCCATAAGGAACTAGAAAAGCAAAAGCAAACCAAACCCAAAATTAATAGTAGAAAATAAATAACAAAGATCAGAGCAGAACTAAAGAAATTAGAAACAAAAATACAGAGAGTGAACAACATGAAAAGTTGGCTTTTAGGGCATTAGGAAAAAGAGCTAATGCATGCACCTCTTAATACCGAGGTGATAGGTTGATAGGTATAGCAAACCACCATGGCATATATTTACCTATGCAACAAACTTGTACATCCTGTACATGTACCCCAGAACTTAAAAAATAAAAGAAAATAAAAATGAAAAACTAAAAACATCGATAAACCATTAGCTAGACTAATGAAGAAAAAGAGAGAAGACTCAAAATCAGAAAAGAAAAAGATGACATTGTAACTTAACCCACAGAAATACAAAGGAGGATTAGAGACTATAATAAACAAGTATAAGCTAACCAATTTTTAAAAATTAAAGGAAAGGGATAAATTCCTGGACACATACAATCCACCAAGATTGAACAAAGAAGTAGAAAAGTTGAACAGACTAATAATGAAAAATAAGATTAGATCAGTAATAATTTCTCCCTAAAAAGCAAAACCCAGGACCAAATGGCTTTACTGATGAATCTACTAAACTTCTAAAGGAGACTTAATACCGAATCTCAAACTATTCTAAAAAATTAATGACAGTGGAAATTTTCCTAAATCATTCAGCAGGGTTAACATTATTCTGTTAGACATAAAAGGAACATATCTCAAAATAATAAAAGCCATATATGAAACCCACAGCTAACATCATGCTGAATGTGGAAGTGCAAAAAGCTTTTCCTGAATTGGAACAAAACAAGGATGTTCACTTTCACTACATTTATTTAATATTAGAGCAAAAGTCCTAGCCAGACCAATATGGCAAGAGAAAGAAATAGAAGGCATCCAAATTGGGAAAAAGGAAGTCAAATTGTCCATCTTTGCCAAAGACATTATTTTATAGTTAGAGAAGGCTAAAGTCTCCACCAAAGAAAAATATAAAACTGATACATTCAGTAAAGTTATATGATACAAAATCAACCTTTAAAATTAATAGCATTCCTATACATCAAAAAAAAAAAAAAAAACTAGCTAAAAAAGAAATCAAGAAATCTTATGTTATTCAGAAAAGCTGCAAACAAAAAAGTAAAATACCTATTAATACATTTAATCAAAAGGGTGAAATACATCTATAATGAAAAGTATAAGGCTAGGTGCGGTGGCTCATTCCTATAATCCCAGTACTTTGGGAGGCCCAGGTGGGCAGACTACTCAGGAGTTTGAGACCAGCCTGGCCAACATGGTGAAGCCCCATCTCTACTAAAAATACACAAATTAGCCAAATTAGCTGGGCATAGTGGCACATGACTGTAGTCCCAGCTACTCAGGAGCCTGAGGCAGGAGTATAAACCCAGGAGGCGAAGGCTGCAGTGAGGTGAGATCAACCACTGCACTCTAGCCTGGATGACAGAGAAAGATTCCATCTTGAAACAAACAAACAGACAAAAACTATAAAACAGTGGGTAAAGAAATTGAAGAAAACAATAAACAAATGGGAAGATGACTCTTGCTCATGGACTGGAATAACTAATATTGTTAAAATAATCATACTACCCAAAGAAACATATAGATTCAATGCAATCTCTATAAAATACCAATGACATTCTTCAAATAAATAGAAAAAAAAATCGTGAAGTTAGTATGAAAACACAAAACAGCCCAAATAGCCAAAGCAATACTAAGCAAAAAGAACAAAGTTTAAGGCATCACACTATCTGACTTTAAAACATACTACCATAGTAACCAAAACAGCATAGTATTGGCATAAAAACAGATACACAGACTAATAGAGCAAAATAGAAAATCCAGAAACAAATCCATGTATTTTAGTCATATATTCAGTCAACTAATATTTGACAAAGGCACCAAGAACACATGTTGAGAAAATAACATTTTCTGAAATAAGTAGTTCTGAGAAAATGTAATATTCATATGCAGAAGAGTGACACTAGAATCCAATCTTTCACCATATATAAAAATCAACTCAAAATTCATTAGAAACTTAAATGTAAGACCTGAAACTATAAAACTATTGCAAAAAAAAAACAAGGAGAAGTGCTTCAGAAAATTAGGCATAGAATTTAAAGCTAAGTCTTCAAAAGCACAGGCAACAGAAACAAAACATAGACCAATAAAATTACACTAAACTAAAAAGCTTCTGCACAGAAAAGGAAATAATCAGCAGAATGAAGAGACAACTTATAAAATGGGAGAAAGTATTTACAAACCATTCATTCAACAAGGTACTCATATCCAGAATATACAAGGAACTCAAAACAACTCAACAGAAAAGAAAAAAAAGAACTAAATAATCTAATTTCAAAAATGAACAAATGAGCTACATAGGCTTTTTTCAGAAGAAGAAATACAAAGCACGAACAGGTATATGAAAAATACTCAGCATCATAATCATCAGAGAACTGGAAATCAAAACCACAATGGGATAGTATCTCTCCCCAGTTGGAAAGGCTGTTATTAAAAAGGAACGCTATTAGTAGAAATTTTTTTAAAGAGTGTGGAGACTTTGCAAAAACTAAAACTAAAATGGCTATATAATCTAGCAATCCCATTACAGGGTATTTATTCAAAGGAAAGGCAATCAGTACACCAAAGGGATACCTGGTCCATCATGTTTATAACTACAACACTGCTCATAATAGCCAAGATACAAAATCAACTGAGGCCGGGCTTGGTGGCTCACGCCCGTAATCCCAGCACTTTGGGAGGCCAAGGCGGGCGGATCACAAGGTCAGGAGATTGATACCATCCTGGCTAACACGGTGAAACCCTGTCTCTACTAAAAATACAAAAAAAAAATAGCCACGCGAGGTGGCAGGCACCTGTAGTCCCAGCTACTCAAGAGGCTGAGGCCGGAGAATGGCGGGAACCCAGGAGGCAGAGCTTGCAGTGAGCCGAGATGGCGCCACTGCACTCCAGCCTGGGCAACAGAGCAAGACTCCGTCTCAAAACAAAACAAAACAAAATAAAAAAAACCTGAAATGTCTATCAACAGATCAACAGATATAGAAAATATGGCATATATATACACAATGGGATGCTATTCAGCCATTAAAGAGGAATACAATCCTGTGATTTGCAGCAACGTGAGTGGAACTAGAGGTTTTTATGTTAAATAGGCCAAGCACAGAAAGAAAAATATCACATGTTCTTGATCATATGTGGGAGCTAAACAAGTTATTGCATGGAGGCAGAGAGTAGAATGATGGCTACTAAAGACTGGGAGTTGTCGGAGAGGGATAAAGAAAGGTTGATTAATGATAGAAATATAGAGTTAGCTAGAAGGAATGAATTCTACTATTTGATAGCAGAGTAGGGTGACTATAGTTAATAATTTATTTTTCCAAATAGCTAGAAGATTTGACCTGTTCTCAAAGCAATTATAAATGTTTGAGCTGATGGATGTCCTAAGTACCCTGATTTAATCATTATACATTGTATGCATGTGTCAAAATATCACATGTACCCCATATGCATGTAAAATTTAGTATCAATAAAAAAGCAAGGTGCCAAGCAAAAATAAAATAAAATAAAATAAAAATGGGCAAAGATTTTCATTAGACATTTCTCTAAAGATATATAAATGACCAGTAATCGTATACAAAGATGCTTAATATATTTAGTCACTAGGGAAATGTAAATTAAAACCACAGTAAGATACTTAACACCTACTAACTAGGATGGCTACAATAAAAGAAACATGGAAAATAACAAATGTTGACCAGATATGGAGAGATTGTAACCCTCATACATTGCTACTGGTAATGTAAATTAGGGCAGTCACTCTGGAAAACAGTTTTGAAGTTCCTAAAAAGTTAAACATAGAGTTGCCCTATGACCAAGTAGCTCCCCAGTTAGGTACATAGCCAGGACATTTGTAAACATATACACACAAAAACCACAAACAAATGTTCGTTGAAGCACTATTCAGACAGAAACCCAAATATCTACCAAATGATGTATGAAATTTAAAAATGTGGTACATACATACACTGTATATACATACATACATGTATACTTTCTTAGACATAAGAAGAATGTTAGTATTGAAATCTTGATGTATACTCAAGCATGGATCAATCTTGAAAGCATTAAGCTAAATGAAAGAGGCCAATTATTATATGATTCCGTTTATATTAAATATACAGAATAGACAAATTAATTGAAAAAGATACATGAGTGATCGTCAGGATCTGGGGAAAGGAAACATGGAAAGTGACTATAATAGGACATAGGGGTGTTTTTGGAGGCTGTGAAAATCATGAAAGGTTTTGTACAACTTTGTGAAAATACTAAAAATCACTGAAATGTACACCTTAAAAAGGTGAATTGTATGGTATGTGAATTGTATCTCATTAGAAAATGAATTTAAGAAAATGTTAAATAAAGAGTCTATATATCTGGGTCTCTTCAGGGTTCAGAAAGTCAGTTATTAATTATAAATAGAAAGTAACAGGATTAAATAAGCTTCAGACCACACAGGTCTAGTAAAATTATTTCTTGTTTTTGTTTTGTTTTTTTTTTGTTTTGTTTTGTTTTGTTTTGTTTGAGATGGAGTCTTGCTCATCACCCAGGCTGGTGTGCAGTGGCACGATCTCGGCTCACTTGCAAGCTCCACCTCCCAGGTTCACGCCATTCTCCTGTCTCAGCCTCCCGAGTAGCGGGGACTACAGGCGCCTGCCAACGAGCCCAGCTAATGTTTTGTATTTTTAGCAGAGACGGGGTTTCACCGTGTTAGCCAGGATGGTCTCGATCTCCTGACCTTGTGATCCGCCCACCTCGGCCTCCCAAAGTGCTGGGATTACAGGCATGAGCCACCGCGCCCAGCCAAAATTATTTCTTTGAGTAAGAGATCAATGTAAAGATCAGATTAATTGTGTGAACTTTCCTTTTTATGCTGCAGTCTTAAATTAGCTGACAATTTAGTGAAGGATAAGGAAAGAACCACTCATATCCTATCCCTCAAAAGATAGTGCAGATTCTTAAGTAATGAGTGCTATGTTTTCAATATTTGTGTCCTCTGAACTCATGTTGAAACTTATTTCCCAATGTAACTGTATGAAGAAGTGGGGCCTTTAAGAAGTGATTGGGACATGAGAGCTGCTTCCTCATGAATGAAATAATTCATTCATAGATTAACTGGTTAGTGGATTAATGGGTTATCATGGGAATGGGGGTTAGCTATCCTGAGAGTAAATTTGTTTTAAGTGCAGTTTGGCTCTCAGTGCACCTGTCTCACTCTGTGATGCCTTTCATCAAATGAGGGAACACAAGGCAATCACCAGAAGCTGACCAGATGCCAAGTCCTAGATATTAGACTTTATAGCCTGCATAAACATAATAAATAAATTTATTTTATTTATAAGTTACTTAATCTTAGGTGTTGAGTCATAGCAACAGAAAATGGAGTAAGACAATGATCTAAAAGAAATTTGAATGTAATGAGTAGCTTTAGACCAGTTTGAAAGTTAAATAAATAAGAAACTTACTAATTTCCCAGCACTAAATATATGCAAAATTGAATTTCACTGCTTAAGTCTTAAGAAAATAGCTAGACTCCTGTACTAGTCCATTTTGCCTTACTATAAAGGAATACCTGAGACTGAGCAATTTATGAAAAAAAGAGGTTTATTTTGGCCCACAGTTCTGCAGGCTGTACCAGCGTGGCACCAGTATCTACATGGCTTCTGGTGAGGGCGTCAGGAAGCATACAACCATGGCAGAAGGCAAAGGGGGAGCTGAAACATCACATGGTTGAGTGAGAGCAAGAGAGATGGGGAGATATACTAGATTCTTTTAAACAACCAACTCTTGTACAAACTACAAGAGGGAGAAATAACTCATTACCGTGGGATAAAAGCAAGCTATTCATACAGGATCCAGCCCCATGACCCAAACCACATGACCCAAACACTCCAACTAGGCACATCTCCAACATTGGGGGTTACACTTCAACATGAGGTTTGGAGGGCACAAACATTCAAACTATATCAGCTGCCAACCGGTTTTAAGTAAGAGGTAGGCTAGGGAAACTGTGTTGCTTCCTAAGGCAGACTTAGTTATTCTTTTCCTTTCCAAATAGAATGATTTATTTTGGTTATTTCATCCCTGTTCTACTGTTATTAGGAGAATGGAGAACAGAAAACTGATTATGTTAAAGTTCAAAGTTTTTCAGACAAAAAGCAGTTGTATATAAATTAAATGTAAGGTCTACTTAACATCACCCAGAAATCACGGGCTTTGAGCTGGAAGGGTTTGGAGTTATGTTTCTTGGGGTGGAGTTGATTGTGTTTAATGTGTAGAGAAATTGAAGGAACAAGTAAAATTTTTGATATCCAGATGGTGGACTGTGACAGTGACGGCTAGTGCTCACTAAATTCTCCATTTGTTCCCATGCATTTTCCAACCCTTGTGCTGTTAGACTGCAACTCAGAGCTGTCCTCAATAATAGACTACAAACAGATGTGATGTGTGTCACTTCAGAGAGATGACAGTTGAAAGCTGGCTTTGTGTGTCTCCTTCAACCTTCTCTGCCCTTGAGGTTACAGCACGGAGGCCACATGCTCCAGATGACATATGAAATAATAGCTTTTACCTGCCCATATGTAACTTCATGGGAGTGAGAAATAAAGCTTTATTTTCTTAACATACTGAAATTGGTTTTCTTTTCCCTTTGTTGCCCTAAGCAGTATGTCTTACTTTGACTAATCTACTGACCTTTAATAACTTATTTAAATTTTCTAAGCTTACAGTTTTCTCATGTAAAAGCTGGGATAGTGATCATACTTAACTAGTTACTGTTTTAAGGTTAAAAATAAGTGTGTTAATGAGCATATCTTAGGACTTGGTACAAATCAAGCAACTAGTTAATGTTAACTCTCATCATTATTAACATATTTTATCATAGCAATTTATAAACTGAGTAGGGCATAATATAAATTCTACACATTAGAAAGAGCATATACGAATGATAAATTATATTCAATGAAATAGAACAAGGTAGGGGGGTTCAGGAATTGAAGATAATTGGAAATTGTTAAGAAATATATGTTAGAATTTGATAGAAAAGTGGATAACAGTTAAAGAAAATGTTTAAATATGGAGTATAGAGTCCAGATGAGGTTAAAAGCATAATTCCAAATATCAAACCTCTTTACTCCTTTTACTATTATCTGTCAACCTAAGAACAAAAGAAAAGCTTCCAAAGTATATGATTTCCTGCTTTTGGAGAATGAGAAACGCACTGAAAGAAGGTCAATAAAGCACAAAGGAAAAGGTCGGTTCTGGGTCCAAGCTAGGTACAGACACAACTGAGATCGAAAGGCAGTGGGGTGGGTGAGGGCAAGTAGTCATTTGACTTTTTGAACATTTTTCACTCTCTGGAAATATTTATTTTTCTATGAGATGTCAATTCCTTTCTTCTACCCTTGACATATTTACTTAAAATAATGTTCACACTCTACAAAATAACAAAACAAAACAAAACTAAATTAAACTTTTTTGTCAATGCCCTTATGCCAGAGGCAATTTGGACTAAGAAATAATTATCAAAAAATGGCAGGGCTTTACTACAAATGTCCTTGAAATTGAGACCAGAATGGGCAACCACATGTAGACCAACCACATTCAGTATAAAAGTGGGCTATGGAGCCCTTTTCACTTAAATTTTTAAAAGTAGATTCATTATGAAATATTTTTTCAAGGTGGGGTGGGCACAAGTGAATAGTGCACCCAACTAGGTGAGCATTAAAAATGACTCAATGGGCTAGGCGTGGTGGCTCATGCCTATAATCCCAGAATTTTGGGAGGCCAAGGCAGGAGGATCACCCGAGATCAGGAGTTCAAGACCAGTCTCGCTAACATGGAGAAACCCCGTCTCTACTAAAAATACAAAAATTAACTGGGTGTGGTGGTGTGTGCCTGTAATCCTAGCTACTCCGGAGGTTGAGGCAGGAGAATCACTTGAATCCAGGAAGCGGTGGTTGCAGCGAGCCCAGATTGTGTCACTGCACTCCAGCCTAGGCGACAAGAGTGAAATTCTGTCTCAAAAAAAAAAAAAAAAAATTTCTCCCATTCTGTAGGTTGCCTGTTCACTCTGATGGTAGTTTCTTTTGCTGTGCAGAAGCTCTTTAGCTTAATTAGATCCCATTTGTCAATTTTGGCTTTTGCTGCCGTTGCTTTTGGTGTTTTAGACATGAAGTCCTTGCCCATGCCTATGTCCTGAATGGTACTACCTAGATTTTCTTCTAGGGTTTTTATGATAAAGGGCTAATTTCCAGAATCTACAAAGAACTCAAACAAATATACAAGAAAAAAACAAACAACCCCATCAAAAAGTGGGGAAAGGATATGAACAGACATTTCTCAAAAGAAGACATTCATACAGCCAACAGACACATGAAAAAATGCTCATCATCACTGGCCATCAGAGAAATGCAAATCAAAACCACAATGAGATACCATCTCACACCAATTAGAATGGCAATCATTAAAAAATCTGGAAACAACAGGTGTTGGAGAGGATGTGGAGAAATAGGAACACTTTTACACTGTTGGTGGGATTGTAAACTAGTTCAACCACTATGGAAAACAGTATGGCAATTCCTCAAGGATCTAGAACTAGATGTACCATATGACCCAGCCATCCCACTACTGGGTATATACCCAAAGGATTATAAATTATGCTACTACAAAGACACATGCACACGTATGTTTATTGCGGCACTATTCACAATAGCAAAGACTTGGAATCAACCCAAATGTCCATCAGTGACACACTGGATTAAGAAAACGTGGCACATATACACCATGGAATACTATGCAGCCATAAAAAAGGATGAGTTTGCGTCCTTTGTAGGGACATGGATGCAGCTGGAAACCATCATTCTTAGCAAACTATCACAAGAAGAGAAAACCAAACACCGCATGTTCTCACTCATAGGTGGGAACTGAACAATGAGCTCACTTGGACTCGGGAAGGGGAACATCACACCCTGGGGCCTATCATGGGGAGGGGGGAGGGGGGAGGGATTGCATTGGGGAGTTATACCTGATATAAATGATGAATTGATGGGTGCTGACGAGTTGATGGGTGCAGCACACCAACATGGCACATGTATACATATGTAACAAACCTGCACGTTATGCACATGTACCCTAGAACTTAAAGTATAATAAAAAAAAAAGAAAAAGAAATGAAAATGACTCAATGAAAAAAAAATTGACTGTGCTGATTTTTTTAGTAACTGATGACTCATTTAGCTGTAACATTTGTACTGAAATATCCATTCATGTGTATAGACTTACTAATTAGATTAAGTGTTACAACAAGAATCCCAATGCTGTGCCATCCAGCAGAGCACCTGGTACATAGTAGGCAGAAATTAAATTTGTGTTATTTCATGATTTAAGCCAACCTTGATGTTAACATTTTTCCTTTATCTGAGCAAGGAAATTTACAATTTGTTCTTCCCAAGGGCTTGAAATCCAATTACACTATACAGATCATTGAAAGTCACACATGATGTCCTAAGGCATAGAGTTGGAGTGCAATGAGAATTACACCCATTAAAAGTGCATATGAATTGGGAGGCTGTGGTACCTGTGTTTCCTTGTCAGGCCTTTTCTTTTCTCATTGGTATATGCCTTACACACTCCATCAATCAGGAGAATTAATGGTGTTCCTAGCAATTTAGGCCATACGGAGATAATCAAGGCATCATAAATTGTGTTAGAGCAAATAAAGCCTACCAAACGGGACTGCTAGCACAGCAATCACATTTCAGAACTGCCTGCCTGCACTGGAAAACGCGTCAATGATGAAGCACACAGGTGAAAACAGAAAATGCCAACCAGGGAAGAGAGTGTGCTCACTCTCAGGAACAGAGAGTGGAGTCGATGTTTGGGGTCTTCTGGGAGGAAAAGTGAGTCTGTGTGTTACTGGCAGTGAATCCTCATGGATCTGCAGCAAACTCAGTTCTTGCCTCCTCCATAGGAAGAATTCCACTGAGGAGGCAGAAGGCAGAAGGAGGGACCAGGGCAAGTTTTTAGAGCAGGAGTGAAACTTCAGTAAAAGGCTTTAGAGAAGAGAGGAAAGAAAGTAAAGTACCCTTGGAAGAGGGCCAAGTAGGCCACTTGAGAGCTCAAGTGCACTGTTTGACCTTTTGACTTTGGGTTTTATGTGTTGGTGTACTCACCGGGTCTTGCGTTACATCTCCCGAGTCTTCACTTGGGGTGGGTTGTCTGCACACGCAGTGACCTGCCAGTTTCGGAGGGGCTGCATGTGCAGTGTTTACTGGAGTTGTATGCATGCTTCCTTGAGGCGTTCTTCCCTTGACAGCCAAATGTCCCTTGAAGGTCATATACCAGTTAACCACCACCATTTTGCCCCTCAGTGCGCATGCTTGAGCCCACTAACCCAGCTCCTGACATACTAAGATGATTGGGAAGCGGCTGACAACCAGTTTCAGGTGTTTCTGTTTAGAGGGAGGCTGCCTTTTCCTGGCGCTCGTTAGGACCAATTATTATTTTAAAGAGGCAGTGAAACACCTGCCTGACAGTCACCTGACGATGGTCACCCTACATTCCTGGTGGGCAGGAGCCCTCTCCTCCTCTGCTCATGTCTGACTGGCTCCCTAGGGTAATATGTATAAAACACAGGTTTTAATGTTCACCATTTTGAGGTATACCTCCAGATGAGATGCCGGCATCAAGAACCTGATCGCTCTGGGTAGGGTATACCTTTCCCTTCTGTTCCTTGATCTTGTTTATGTTCATTCTCCTATCCTTCTTCCTTGTGGCAACCTCACCAAAGAGATTGCAGTTTCAGATGTATTGCTTTCCAGCTTTCCTTATATCTAGGAGAAGGACTTGCAATCAAAGCCTGAACAGTACAAAGGGGCCTGAGAAAATTCTTCTTAAGACTTCCAGAGAAAATGATCTTTCCTGATAAAAGATAGGAAAGTGGAGAGTTATCCTTTCACCTTCTATTCTTGGACATTTGCTCCGAGAAGATATGTTGCCTGGGGCAGCTGCAGTTATCTGAAGACAAGGCGGGGAACAAAAAGCAGACCGAAGCAGAAGTGTAAACTTGGGAGGAGACTGGGATTTGAATCTATCATTGATCTGTTAACTGATCTGAAAGCACCCAACTTTAGCGCTCCTGTAATGTGAATCAGTAATAGTTCCTATCATTTAAACCAATGTTTCTCAAACTTTTAATGTGCACAACAATCACTTGGGGATCTTGTTAACATTCAGGTTCTGATTCAAGAAGGTCATGGTAGTTCCTTAGAGTGTACATATGTAACAAACTCCCAGGTGATGTCCAAGCTGTGCATATATTGAATCACAAGGATTTAAGCCATTTAAAATGTTGTCTTTAGTTTCCTGCAGCCAGAAGCATGCAAAATGACATCTTTGAACAGTGAGGGGTTTGAAAACTGAATCCAAAGACATGATGATGAACTTTAGGAACTAGCTTTAAAAAATGCTTAGATAAAACCATCACATGTGAGGGCTTTGAGATCATCAAGGTCTGACTTCAAATATTGGTTCCATCATTTACACACTACGAGGCGTTGCTGGAAAATTGTTTAATCTCTCTGAATCTTGATTTCTTTATCAGAGAACAATTGTATTTATCTTATATGGCTGGACTGAGGATTAGCTGAGTTTATGTAACAAAAAGCATAGGTGTAGAATAAATGTGAGTTCTTTTTCTCTGATGCTATTGGCCAGATAGAAATTTGCATTCTCAAGCTTCATACACATCAAAGATAACTTCATGACAATGAGGGTAGGTATGATAGAAATAGACAAGTTGTGAGAATTGGCACAGAAATTTTCTTACTATCTCAACTGTTGTTATTAGAAGTCTGTGATGCTTGTATCAGTCAACCATAAACTTAGTTGGATGTCTAAAAGAAAAATAGGCTGGGCACGGTGGCTCAAGCCTGTAATCCCAGCACTTTGGGAGGCCGAGACGGGCGGATCACAAGGTCAGGAGATCGAGACCATCCTGGCTAACACAGTGAAACCCCGTCTCTACTAAAAATACAAAAAATTAGCCGGGCGTGGTGGCAGGTGCCTGTAGTCCCAGCTATCCTAAACTATCCTAAACCTGGTGGTTTGTGTTTTAGACAGGTTGAACAACTTTTGGTTCTTCTGAATGGTGAGAAATTTAAATGACTTTATTTTTTCCTTTCATGACTCCTATATCAGACTGGAACCTCCTTCATAATGTAAAGTATGTCTTGTTACCCATAGAGCAGAGTGACCACTATAATGTCCTTGATAAATATGTATCAAATATATGAATGCACAGGTGTAAATGGTAGTGCAAATGGCCTTTTATCCTCTCTTCTTTACCTATATTTCCCCAAACATTTTTATACACTATTATGAGATTATAATAAATTCTCATACTTAATAATAAATTGAAAACAAATTCTCATATTTAATAATAAAGACAAAGGAAAAAGACACAAGGAACAAGAAAAGGAAGAAAGGAACACCAAAAGGAAGAAAAGACAAAAGGAACAAGAAGTAGAAACTTGTGACTTTTAAAATAATTCAATATTTGGGATATGAGTAAGTCTGAGAGGAAAATGACAATTTAGAAAGGATTCATGCAATTCACTTGTAAAGCATGAGCTCATTCACATTCCCGGTGTAATTAGGAACAGAGAACACAATCTTTGGTACTTAAAAAATGTATTAAAAAATAATAGTATGGAGAACGGAATAATAGAGAAGCTGTGTTGTGTATCTCACAAGTGAAAAGACACAGCAGGAAAACACACTCTTCTAAGAAAGTAGCTTACCTGCAAAGTATAATTCACTCCAGCTTTTATTAGGTGCTTGATTAATTCTGCTGAGTGTTGGAAATGAACTTTTGCTGCAAGAAATCAAATGATGATATTTGAAGAAACACATTGCTTGTATCAGAACTTTTTCATATTATTTTTCAAAGAGATTCAGTATTTTATTTTACATACGTTGCATATTTAAAAGACTTATATCTGGTGGGGCACAGTGGCTCACGCCTGTAATCCCAGCACTTTGGGAGGCCAAGGCCAGCGGATCACAAGGTCAAGATGAGACCATCCTGGCTAACATGGTGAAACCCCGTCTCCACTAAAAAATATAAAAAATTAGCCGGGCGTGCTGGCGGGCGCCTGTAGTCCCAGCTACTCAGGAGGCTGAGGCAGGAGAATGGCGTGAACCTGGGAGGTGGAGCTTGCAGTGGGCCGAGATCGCGCCACCGCACTCCAGCCTGGGCAACAGAGTGAGACTCTGTTTAAAAAAAAAAAAAAAAAAAAAAAAAAACAGAAAAAACTTATATCTGGTTTTAGGTAGAAAGCTGGTAAATATAATGGTAAAACTCTGAGCTTCACTCTGTTAAAAAAAAGCAAAACAGTAGCTACAACTAAGTCCGACTTACTCTACAGAATGCTGTTTAGATTTACTTTACTGGATATTATGTATTATTCCTAATGGTACACATATTTTTATAAATTTTATAAAATTTATAAAAATTTTAACATGGCAAATGTCTTTTCTGGATATTTATACAGGAAACCAGCTGTCCATTTCATTTCGAAGATTACTAGGGCACAGTCTCAGTTGGATACTGGCATTCTGCTTTATTATCCAAATTAGAAAAGAATACCCCATACTGAGAAAACAGAATACACATCTCATTATACAAGGGCTAACTATTTAATATAGAGCATCCTGGTTACTCTTGCTTTCTTTTCTCTTCCTTCTGCTTGAATCTAAGGTCCAAAATTCTGAAGTAAGCGGTCCAATAGCCCTGGGTTTGGTAGCTATGAAGATCTGGTGGAGTGAAGTTTCTTTTTGCAGCAGTTTGCTCACATTCTGTCTGGGGTATTCATTCCTGTAGTTTGTGTGTCTTCAAATTTCTGTAACTAATATTTAAGCTTTTTTAAAAAATTTTTTTGAGACAGTCTCCCTCTGTTGCCCAGGCTGGAGTGCAGTGGTGCAATCTCGGCTCACTGCAACCTCTGCCTCTTGAGTTCAAATGATTCTCCTGCCTCAGTCTCCTGAGTAGCTGGGATTACAGGCGTGCACCACCATGCTCAGCTAATTTTTGTATTTCCAGTAGAGATGGGGTTTCACCACGTTGGTCAGGCTGGTCTAAAACTCCCGACCTCATGAGCTGCCTGCCTCTGTCTCCCAAAGTGCTGGGACTACAGGCATGAGCCACCGCGCCCAGTCTAAGCTAACATCTTTAATTGTTGTTGCAAAGCTAGGGCAGCCTTATCAATAGTTTAAGCTTCTTTAATGCCTTAACTCTAGAATATTGAATAATCAAACCACACAGCAGAGAATGTAAAATGGCAGACAATCATTTAAACCTATTTAAAAACTAGATAGTCAGGATCTTTTTCAACATCTTCCTATGGCACTTAATGGGAAAATGACCTTGTCGTTGCTACATAAGTACAAACTGCTCTATAAATGTAAGCTTCTAGAAATGCTAATAAAAAGGTCAGTGACAGAGGTAATGTGATCCCTTATTTCTCTGTATGGGTATAGCTGAAAATA
Organism: Piliocolobus tephrosceles; assembly: GCF_002776525.5. Classification (NCBI taxonomy): domain Eukaryota; kingdom Metazoa; phylum Chordata; class Mammalia; order Primates; family Cercopithecidae; genus Piliocolobus; species Piliocolobus tephrosceles. The sequence continues at coordinate 26,458 of NW_022336785.1, forward strand.
AATGTGCAAATGGATTTTTCCAGTTGGATTTTTTTTCTGCTTAGTTTTTAGTGCAAAGTTCATTGATATTTGTTGCTATTTGTCTGTTTGCTACAGCTAAAAGGGAACATTACAGGTTTGACTGGTTGATTGAATTCATTTGCTGGTAATTTTTGAAGATAATATTAATAGTAGTGGCATTACAGTGTCATGACTGAGCACCCATAATTCACCAGGCCCATAGGGGTTGTGTGGTGTGTGCGTGTGCGTGTGCCTGTGTGTGTGCGCCTGTGTCTGTGCGTATGTGTGCCTGTGCATGTGTTTGCCTCTGTATGTGTGTGCGCCTGTGCGTGTGTGTGCCTCTGTGTGTCCGCTTGTGTGTGTGTGCCTGTGTGTGTGTGTGTGCTCATACACATTCACAGGTGCATATTCTCTGAAGTGACCGGGGCTGAACCTTTGCTTGTATTTTATTAGACGGGTGAAGCGCCAGGCCTGTGACTGAGTGAGTCAGATAGAACATTGTGATTTACCTTTATAGTTACAAGATATTGACAGAAGAAATGTGAAATTGCACTAATATATTAGTCCAGCATGATGGGTAGATGTAAAATAATTTAATCTTGAATATAATTTATTCACATGAATAAGGCTTCACGGCACAGTGAATAAAAGGCTCAAGACATGGATTCAAATCTCCTTCCTACTAATCAATTGTGTCTACACTTTTAGGGAAGTTATGTCATTTCCCAGTATTTATTTTCCCAATCTGTTAAATAAAAATAATAATATCTACTATTCCTTGTTTGTGAGAAGAATAAGATAATATTAAATGCTTTTAGTGTGTTTTCTGACATACAATGAGTACTTAATTGCTATTTATTTTTATTATGGTTGATATATATGTTAGATCTTAATATCTCAGAACAACATCCAAATGTCCTTCAAAATTTTTATGCTCTCCTTCTCCCAACACTGGTATCATCTACATCTTTCTTTAATAGACTATTAACACCATAATTGTTTTAAATTTTCAGAACAGTTGCAAAGATAGTGCAGAGTTCCTGGATACCCATCCTCCAGTTTCCCCCATTGTTAACATCTTACATTATTATATACTTTGTCGCAAGTAGAAACTAAGACTCATATACTACCATTAACTAAACCCACTTTATTTGGGGTCCACTAGTTTTTCTTGTTGTTGTTTTCTTGTGTTACCTTTCTGTTCCAGGGTTCCATTCACAATCCCACATTCTATTTAGACATCATGTCTTTTTAACTTCCTCTGGTCTATGAGACTTTCTCAGACTTTTTTTTTTAATGACCCCAACAGTTCTGAGGGGTACTGGCTGGACATCTGATAGAAATTTCCTTATTTGGATCTGCCTGATGTTTTTCTCATGGTTAGACTGGTGTTATATATGGGCTTGGAGTATTAAACCATGGAGGTAAAATGCTGTCCCCACTATATCATATCAAGGGCATTTAATAATAGTAATGACTTGTCACTGCTGATGTGATGTTTGTCAAATTTCTCCACTGTAAAGTTCCTCTTTCTCCCCCTTTCCATATAGTATCCTTGAAGCTAATCATTCAGTGGAACCTACTCTAAAGAGGAAGGAGTTAAGTTCAAGATTTAGGAAATATTGATTCAAGACTTTCACTTTCTTGGCTCACTTGCCAGATGGCCTTGGATAAATCTGTTTCCTTTTGGAAATTGATTTTTCTCATCCATGAATGGAGCTATAAATATTCAGTTGTCTGTTGTAAAATATCACAGAGGATAATAAAATATAGATTCTTTGATCCCTAAGAGTGTCATGTAAATATAAAGTGATATGATTTATTACTACTAACATCAATCACATCCACCTCCAAGGTTTAAAGTGATGAAAACATGAGAGATGGTATAAAAGTGCCTTTTTAAAGTTTTTGTTTTAAGTTCATTTAAGCGGGTAACCTCATTAGAATTTCATGTCAGTGCGTGCATGTTTTTGGTTTCTGTTTTCCAGGTTGGTTTCCATTGTAGATGTGCTGAATAACACTGTAACCACAGTCGCTAGACACAGTGCCTTTTTAAATTAAAATTAAATAAAATCAATTAAGTTCCTCAGTCACAATAAACATAGTATGGCCACAAGTGGCCGGTGGCTACTCTTCAGCAGCACTGATAAAGTATTTCCATCATTACAGGGAATGTGACTGGACAATGGTGCCATTTGAGGCACAGCCTCCTCTCATCTCTGAATTCTTTTTTCCTACCTCCTAGCATGTATCTGATTGTTTGTGTGACTCTCTGCTCCCTTCTTCAGAAGGTTTACAGGGCTTCCTGTAAGCAAGTCCTTAGATGTATCCCTTTGTAAAAGGTCATACCCCATTAAACAACAGCAGCAAGTATAATACTTACTGTCAGTGGTTCCATGAATTATTAATATACTTTCTTCTTTCAAGCCATGAATATTATGTAGCACACTGGCTGCCTATAAAGGAAAGTACAAATATCTGTACCTATAGATCTAAATAAGC
>NW_022336787.1:0-544 GCF_002776525.5 Piliocolobus tephrosceles
TGCCCAGGCTGAAGTGCAATGGCACCATCTTGGCTCACTGCAACCTCTGCCTCCCGGGTTCAAGCAATTCTCCTGCCTCAGCTTCCCAAGTAGCTGGAATTACAGGTGTGCACCACCAGGCCCGACTAATTTTTGTATTTTTGGTAGACGTTTCTCTCATGTTGGCCAGGCCGGTCTCAAGCTCCTGACCTCAGGTAATATGCCCACCTCCCAAAGTGCTGGGATTACAGGCATGAGCCACCACGCTTGGCCTAGAGGTAACTTTTAGATGTCCATGCAAGAAAATGAAAAGGTTGGAAAAAAGAAAAGAAGTAAAAAAGATTCAACCATGGGTATTGCTAATAAATGCAGTAAGACTTCATTCCTGTGGTGAGCAAAAGTGAAATCACATAGTTTTCCCAGTATTGCTTCTAAGAAAACATGTTTCTTTATTTTATTATTATTTTTTTTTTGAGACGTAGTCTCGCTCTGTCGCCCAGGCTGGAGTGCAGTGGCCGGATCTCGGCTCACTGCAAGCTCCGCCTCCCGGGTTTACGCCATTCTC
>NW_022336787.1:644-5399 GCF_002776525.5 Piliocolobus tephrosceles
CCTCGCCCGGCTAGTTTTTTTTTTTTTGGCATTTTTTAGTAGAGACGGGGTTTCACCGTGTTAGCCAGGATGGTCTCGATCTCCTGACCTCGTGATCCACCCGTCTAGGCCTCCCAAAGTGCTGGGATTACAGGCTTGAGCCACCGCGCCCGGCCGAAAACATGTTTCTTAGACGCAAAGCATATTTGTGACACTGATACCTGGGATAAATTTATACCACGGGTTCTGTTAACACTGTAGATTTCTTCAAAATTCCTGTATAGGCTGGGCACAGTTGCTCACGCCTGTAATCCTAGCACTTTGGAAGGCTGAGGCGGGTGTATTACTTGAGGTCAGTTCGAGACCATCCTGACTAACATGGTGAAACCCCGTCTCTACTAAAAATACAAAAATTAGCCAGGAGTGGTGTCGGGCACCTGTAATCCCAGCTACTCAGGAGGCTGAGGCAGGAGAATTGCTTGAACCTGGGAGGCGGAGGTTGCAGTGAGCCAAGATGGCGCCATTGTATTCCAGCCTAGGCGACAAGAGGGAAACTCCATCTCAAAAAAAAAAAAAAAAAAATCCCTGTACAATAAAGAGGACTGCAAATTGACCATGGCAGCTGCTTCTGTGCTCCATATGAAAGGGAAGACTCGCCGGGCGCGGTGGCTCAAGCCTGTAATCCCAGCACTTTGGGAGGCCGAGACGGGCGGATCACGAGGTCAAGAGATCGAGACCATCCTGGCTAACACGGTGAAACCCCGTCTCTACTAAAAATACAAAAAAAAAAAACTAGCCGGGCGAGGTGGCGGGCATCTGTAGTCCCAGCTACTCGGGAGGCTGAGGCAGGAGAATGGCGTAAACCCGGGAGGCGGAGCTTGCAGTGAGCTGAGATCCGGCCACTGCACTCCAGCCTGGGCGACAGAGCGAGACTCCGTCTCAAAAAAAAAAAAAAAAAAAAGAAGAAAGAAAGGGAAGACTCTGCCCAAGTGTGTTCCAATTAAAGAATTTCTACAGGAAGTCACAGCAGCAGCATTCAAGGACAAGGTTCCCTGATGAAAATTGACATGGAAATTTTAAGAGTTATTAAAATCCTGGGACATTAAAGTAATTAAGTTGAATGAGAATTAATATTCAAGTAACTCCAAAGTACTCTCAAAATGAGTTTTAAGAAGATGAAACTGAAAAGGTAGAAAATTCCTTCCAAGTTTGAGATTAGCTGAATACTGCATTTTCTGCCCAGTTATTAACTTACTTAATTGACTACTAGAAAGCGTCTATCTCTGTCCCAGATAGGAAACCTTCCAAAAGGTGCTTACAGACTAAGAATGCTTACAGACTCATGCCTGCATGAGTTATGGTTGTCTTCAGCAGGAGGGTTGGTCGTTCTCAAATACCTAAGGCTGCCATGACTACACGCTGGACTCCTGAATATTCCTGCATGCACTTTCTTCACAAAATGTGGCTTTTCATAGAGGCACTTGCTCCACAGAGGAGCACGATCCTAGGATGAACAAATAGGAGAATCTCATGTTAGAAAGCACTAGGTAATCTTTACTGTTGGTTGGATATTCTAAGTTCACAACATAAAAATAAGTTTAGGCTGGACGCGGTGGCTCATGCCTGTAATCCCAGCACTTTGGGAGGCTGAGGTTATAGGATCGCCTGAGCTCAGGCATTGGAGACCAGCCTGGGTAACATAGCGAGACCTTGTCTCTGCTAAAAAGAAGAATACAAAAATTAGCCAGGCGTGGTAGTGTGTGCCTGTAGTCCCAGCTATGCAGGAGGCTAATGCAGGAGGATTGCTTGAGCCCAGTGACAGAGCAAGACTGGACCCTGTCTCAAAAAAATAAAAATAAATAAAAAACAAAAAGTTTTGAACCCAACATAGTAAAGATGTCGATTCTCCTCAAAACTGATCTATAGGTTTAGCAGCATTACCATCAGAATCCCAGCAAGTTTTTTTGTAGATAGAAAAAAAGCTTATTCTAAAATTTATGTGGAAAGGCAAAGGAACTAGAAGAGCTAAATTACTTTTGCAAAACTATAATAAAGTGAGAGGAATCACTCCTACCCAACTTTAAGACTTACTATATAGATAAAAATAATTGAGGCCAGACGCAGTGACTCACGCTTATAATCCCAGCACTTTGGGAGGCCGAGGTGGATGGATCACCTGAGGTCAGGGGTTCAAGACCAGCCTGGCCCACATGGTGAAACCCTGTCTCTACTAAAACTATAAAAATTATCTGGGTGTGGTGGTGCGCACCTGTAATCCAAGCTACTTGGGAGGCTGAGGCAGGGGAATCGCTTGAACTCAGGAGGTACAGGTTGCAGTGAGCCAAGATTGTGCCACTACACTCCAGCCTGGGCGACAGAGCAAGACTCCGTCTCAAAAAAAAAAAAAAAGAAAGAAATACTGGCCAGGCGAGGTGGCTCATGCCTGTAATCCCAGCACTTTGGGAGGCCAAGGCAGGTGGATTACCTGAGGTCAGGAGTTTGAGACCAACCTGGTCAACATGGTGAAACCCCATCTCTACTAAAAATACAAAAATTAGCCATTAGCTGGGCGTGCTGGTGGGCACTTGTAATCCCAGATATTTGGGAGGCTGAGGCACGAGAATGGCTTCAACCTGGGAGGCAGAGGTTGCAGTGAGCCAAGATCACACTACTATACTTCAGCCTGGGTGACAGAATGAGACATTGTCTCAAAAACAAAAAAAAGAAAAAACTGCCAAATTGGACTATATCAAACTTTTAAATGTTCGAGAGCAATTAAAAGTATTTGCTCTGCAAAAGACCTTGTTAAGATGAAAAGACAAGTTAGGCCGGGCGCGGTGGCTCAAGCCTGTAATCCCAGCACTTTGGGAGGCCGAGAAGGGTGGATCACGAGGTCAGGAGATCGAGACCATCCTGGCGAACACGGTGAAACCCCGTCCCTACTAAAAAATACAAAAAACTAGCCGGGCACGGTGGCAGGCGCCTGTAGTCCCAGCTACTCGTGACGCTGAGGCAGGAGAATGGCCTAAACCCGGGAGGTGGAGCTTGCAGTGAGCTGAGATCCGGCCACTGCACTCCAGCCTGGGTGACAGAGCGAGACTCCATCTCAAAAAAAAAAAAAAAGAAGAAAAGACAAGTTAGATTGAGAGAAAATATTTGCAAATTGACAAAGACTTGTACTTAGAATAAAGAACTCTCAAAACTCAACAGTAAAAAACTATCAATTTTAAAATGAGCAAAAGACATAGATATATATTTTACCAAAGAGAATACAAGGATGGCAAATAAGCATATGAAAAGATATTCAACATCACCAGCCATTAGAGAAATGCAAATTAAGACAATGAGATATTACTTTACACCAATTAGAACGGCCAAAATTTAAAAATAATGACAGGCCTGGTGTGGTGGCTCATACCTGTAATCCCAGCACTTTGAGAGTGCTGGGTGAGATGGGAGGATCACTTGAGCCCAGAAATTCAAGACTGGCCTGGGCAACATAGTGAGACCACATCTCTAAAAAAAAAAAAATTAGCCGGGCATGTTGGTACACACCTGTGGTCCCAATTACTCAGGAGGCTGGGGTGGGAGGATGGCTTGAGCTTGGGAGATCAAGGCTGCAGTGAGCCATGATAGGGCCACTGCACTCCAGCCTGGGCAACAGAGTGGGATCCTGTCTCAAAAAATAATAATAGTAATAATAATACAATACTAAATGCTGGTGAGCATGCAGAGAAATTGGATCTGCCCTGCATTGCTGGTAGGAATGTAAAATGGTACAGCCACTCTGAAAAATGGTTTGGCAGCATTTTAAACTAACACATACTTAACATAGGACCCAGCAATTGTACTCCTGGGCATTTATGCCAGATAAATGAAAACTTATGTCTACATGAAAACCTGTATATAGGTTCATATGTAGCTGAATGTTCATAGCAGCTTTATTTGTAAGTCACAAACTGGAAACAAGTCAAATATCCTTCAACGGCTGAAGGGATAAACTATGGAATATCTATACTATTCAGCAATAAAAAAGAACAAACTGGGCGGGCACGGTGGCTCACACCTATAATCCCAGCACTTTGGGAGGCCGAGGTGGACGGATCACCCGAGGTCAGGAGTTCGAGATCAGCCTGGCCAACATGGTGAAACCCTGCCTCTACTAAAAATACAAAAATTAGCTGGGTGTGGTGTCGTGTACCTGTGATCCCAGCTACTTGGGGAGAATTGCTTGAACCCTGGAGGTAGAGGTTGCAGCAAGCCGATATCGCGCCACTGCACTCCAGCCTGGGTGACAGAGTGAGACTCCATCTCAAAAAAAATATTTTTTTTGATCAGAGTCAAAATAACCTAGTCTCAAAAGGTCACATGCTGCATTATGTAACAATTTTTAAATTACATTTTAGAGATGTTAAACAGACAAGTGGTTGTCAGGGGTTAGGGACAGGTTAGGGAAGCAGGAAGGGGGCTGATAGGATTTAAAAAGAGGTAGCAGGCTGAGCACTGTGGCTCATGCATGTAATCCCAGCATTTTGGGAGGCTGAGGCAGGAGGATCACTTGAGGAGTTCAGTTCAAGATCAGCCTGGGAAATATAGTGGGATCCCATCTCTACAAATAATTTAAAAATTAGGCAGGGGCCGGGCGTGGTGGCTCAAGCCTGTAATCCCAGCACTCTGGGAGGCCGAGATGGGCGGATCACGAGGTCAGGAGATCAAGACCATCCTGGCTAACACAGTGAAACCCCGTCTCTACTAAAAAAATACAAAAAACTGGCC
>NW_022336788.1:0-878 GCF_002776525.5 Piliocolobus tephrosceles
AAGAGCTATTTATGACAAACCCACAGCTAATATCATACTGAATGGGCAAAAACTGGAAAAATTCCCTTTGAAAACTGGCACAAGACAGGGATGCCCTCTCTCACCACTCCTATTCAACATAGTGTTGGAAGTTCTGGCTAGGGCAATCAGGCAAGAGAAAGAAATCAAGGGTATTCAGTTAGGAAAAGAAGAAGTCAAATTGTCCCTGTTTGCAGATGACATGATTGTATATTTAGAAAACCCCATTGTCTCAGCCCAAAATCTCCTTAAGCTGATAAGCAACTTCAGCAAAGTCTCAGGATACAAAATTAATGTGCAAAAATCACAAGCATTCTTATACACCAGTAACACACAAACAGAGAGCCAAATCATGAATGAACTTCCATTCACAATTGCTTCAAAGAGAATAAAATACCTAGGAATCCAACTTACAAGGGATGTAAAGGACCTCTTCAAGGAGAACTACAAACCACTGCTCAGTGAAATAAAAGAGGACACAAACAAATGGAAGAACATACCATGCTCATGGATAGAAAGAATCAATATCGTGAAAATGGCCATACTTCCCAAGGTTATTTATAGATTCATTGCCATCCCCATCAAGCTACCAATGAGTTTCTTCACAGAATTGGAAAAAACGGCTTTAAAGTTCATATGGAACCAAAAAAGAGCCCGCATTGCCAAGACAATCCTAAGTCAAAAGGACAAAGCTGGAGGCGTCACGCTACCTGACTTCAAACTATACTACAAGGCTACAGTAACCAAAACAGCATAGTACTGGTACCAAAACAGAGATATAGACCAATGGAACAGAACAGAGTCCTCAGAAAGAATACCACACATCTACAGCCATCTGATCTTTGACAAACCAGAGAGAA
>NW_022336788.1:978-5534 GCF_002776525.5 Piliocolobus tephrosceles
TGGAGGCATCACGCTACCTGACTTCAAACTATACTACAAGGCTACAGTAACCAAAACAGCATGGTACTGGTACCAAAACAGAGATATAGACCAATGGAACAGAACAGAGTCCTCAGAAATAATACCACACATCTACAGCCATCTGATCTTTGACAAACCTGAGAGAAACAAGAAATGGGGAAAGGATTCCCTATTTAATAAATGGTGCTGGGAAAATTGGCTAGCCATAAGTAGAAAGCTGAAACTGGATCCTTTCCTTACTCCTTATACGAAGATTAATTCAAGATGGATTAGAGACTTAAATGTTAGAGCTAATACCATAAAAACCCTTGAAGAAAACCTAGGTAGTACCATTCAGGACATAGGCATGGGCAAGGACTTCATGTCTAAAACACCAAAAGCAACGGCAGCAAAAGCCAAAATTGACAAATGGGATCTAATTAAACTAAAGAGCTTCTGCACAGCAAAAGAAACTACCATCAGAGTGAACAGGCAACCTACAGAATGGGAGAAAATGTTTGCAATCTACTCATCTGACAAAGGGCTAATATCCAGCATCTACAAAGAACTTAAACAAATATACAAGAAAAAAACAAACAACCCCATCAAAAAGTGGGCAAAGGATATGAACAGACATTTCTCAAAAGAAGACATTCATACAGCCAACAGACACATGAAAAAATGCTCATCATCACTGGCCATCAGAGAAATGCAAATCAAAACCACAATGAGATACCATCTCACACCAGTTAGAATGGCAATCATTAAAAAATCAGGAAACAACAGGTGTTGGAGAGGATGTGGAGAAATAGGAACACTTTTACACTGTTGGTGGGATTGTAAACTAGTTCAACCATTATGGAAAACAGTATGGCGATTCCTCAAGGATCTAGAACTAGATGTACCATATGACCCAGCCATCCCACTACTGGGTATATACCCAAAGGATTATAAATCATGCTGCTATAAAGACACATGCACACGTATGTTTATTGCGGCACTATTCACAAGAGCAAAGACTTGGAATCAACCCAAATGTCCATCTGTGACAGACTGGATTAAGAAAATGTGGCACATATACACCATGGAATACTATGCAGCCATAAAAATGGATGAGTTTGCGTCCTTTGTAGGGACATGGATGCAGCTGGAAACCATCATTCTTAGCAAACTATCACAAGAACAGAAAACCAAACACCGCATGTTCTCACTCATAGGTGGGAACTGAACAACGAGATCACTTGGACTCGGGAAGGGGAACATCACACACCAGGGCCTATCATGGGGAGGGGGGAGGGGGAAGGGAGTGATTTCATTGTAGTTATACCTGACATCAATGATGAATTGATGGGTGCTGATGAGTTGATGGGTGCAGCACACCAACATGGCACAAGTATACATATGTAACAAACCTGCACGTTATGCACATGTACCCTAGAAATTAAAGTATAATAATAAAAAAAAAGAAAGGATCTGGGGAAAGATTAGAGGAGGGTGTGGAAAGAGAAGAGGCGGCCAGGGCTGAAAGTAGGCAGAATTAGCTTTGTAGTGTAGACAGGGAGGACTTGCAGTGGTGCCTGACTCTTTTTGTCATTTTGACCTCCACTCAGACATGGCCTCTTCAAGGGCACCTCCATGCCCGTCTCTAAAGGAACCCCACTCACCTCTGTCTTCATCTCTTTCTATCTCATTACCTTGTGTCAGTCTCTCCAGAGTATTTACTACTATCTGAAAGTGTTCTCATCACTGACTAATTTCTCTTCTGTCTTCTCTCTCTGAGACATGAGTGTCTTTATACAGCCAGGACCTTCTCTGGCTTGTTTGCTGCTGTATTGCAGGACTGAGAAAAACGTCTGGCAACATTCTAGTGTTCAAACAGTGAGAACAGCTGTTGCTGTTGTCATTCACCCACTCCTCTCCCATCACTTATCTCCACTTTCTCAAATGCCTGCCATTCATCCTTCAAAGCCCAACACCCAGCAACGCCTAGAGCTCAAACTTCTAGCCTCAAAGTGAGCTCCTGACCTTGGCACATGAGCCCACCTCAACTACTCCCACATTTCTCTCACCTTTCCAGTTGGATGATAAGCTCTTTGATGTCAGGGTCTGTTTCTCATATTTCATTTCAATACATTTTACTGAGCTTATTTTTTTCTTGTTTGTGTGTGTCAGAGAGTAAACACATGAAGAAAATGGCAACTTTAGACTATGGTAAGTGTTATGACAAAAATAAAACAAGAGATGGCCTAAACCACGATTAGAGTTGGGGGAGTGGCAATAAGTTAGCCTGGATGATTGGAGAAGGTTCCCTGAGGAGGTAGCAATTGAACTGAGACCTGAATGAGGAGATATGAATAGCTTTCTATATCTCCCACAATGCTTTGCATACGCTATGTGGTACACACTGTATATTTGCTGCTTGGCTGAGCATGGAGTCTCGGGGAGAGAAGGTTCCTTAAAAGTTTTCTAATCCAGGTCCAAGCCTACATAGGTTTAATTTCCCAACAGTAGGACACTGCCCTCAATGGTACAATCGGCCTCAAGGTCGCCAAAGTTTCCCACTGGAGGACGTCCTCAAGACTCCCTTATGGATAGCTGCAGAACCAGCATTTTCCAGGCACCTGCTGTTTGCCTGAAATTTTTATACCCAGTATCTTAACCCTTATCTGGTGGTACTATTATCATTCCCATCTGAAAGATAAGACAAACTCAGAGAGTTTATATAACTTACCTAAGGCCACGCTGCCAGCAAAAGTGTAGTGAATTATCTGACTCCAAAGCTGGTGCCTCTTCCTACCATTCTTTGCTCCCTTAATTCTGAAGTTTAAACTACCCTGTTCAGGCTTTAGAAGTTCTTTGAGATTCCCAACCCCAGAACTGCCTTGGTTTTCTTGGGCCTTTCTCACTGGAGATATCAGCTCAGCCTATTCCACCTAGTGACCCTACAGAGATGTGAAGTTCCACTGTCTTTATTTTTCATGATCATAACATGAGGACTGCGATCTTGTGTGACCCAAAATGCCCATGGCTGGACATTCCCATACCTCACTCAGGCTTCCTTCATCAAACTTGGACTCACTCCTATTTCGTGTGTGTGTGTGTGTGTGTGTCTGTGTGTGTGTGTGTGTGCACGCGCCTGGTCCCCAGGCAAAGAGGTCATTTCAGTCCCCTGCATTGTGACCTTTTCTCTTCCCCATCTACTACCTAATCTGCTGCGCCTGTTCCACCTCCTGTTTTATCTCTCCTATGGGCCAACGCAAGGTATTTACTCTTTCATATCCCAGAGAAGATCCTGCAGATCTCCTATACTTCCTCCCTCTCTCTGCCTCCTTCACAGTCACAGGGCCTGAGCCTGCTGCCAAGAGGTAGAAACAAGAGAGCAGGGGCCTGGGTCTCTCTGGGACTCTTTGAGGCAGCCTGTTGTGAGAGGTGCATGCCCTCGTGTGTTCACATTGTGTAAATTCAGGCTAAAATTAGAGCCTATGGCCTTGCTGTTGGACCCTTCTCCATGACCTGGCCAAGGATCCTAGCTTTTCCCTCTACCTGTGCCATCGTCTCTCTGGCATTTGAATCAGCCTAGGTCTTGGGAATGTTATCTCAGTCTCACTCCAAAAGTAGCTCCTTTTGGTCTGGCCATTCTCTCTCTCTCTCTCCTGTAACTATACAACGATAATAGCCACTCTTTGTCCAGAATGTCAGGAGATTCATATGCATTAGCTCATTCAATCTGCACAACACCCTGGTAAGTAAGTGTTACTTTCTTGACCTATAGTAGGCACCTAATGAATGAATGAATGATATCTCCCCAGTTCATCACAGAGCAAACAGAAGCTCAGGGAGAATCACACAGGTAATAAGAGACAGATATAAAATACAAACCCACGTCAGTTTGACCTCGGAGCCAGGACTCCCAACAGCTATATTAGGATGCTTCTGACACTACTGAGGCTCCTTAAATCCCAATCCCCAGGTTCGTCTGAGGGGAAAACTGAGGGTTGTGATTAGCTACACTGGGTTTCAAGTTAGAGAGCTAGTAAGTAGGCACCATACCTTCCTAACTCTGTGAGTGTGGGCAAATTACTTAACGTCTCTGTACCACAACTTTTTTGTTGACAAGTGATAGTATTTATAGTAAACAACTCAGAGGGTTGGGCCACTTTAATGAGATAGTGTACATAAAGGGTTTAGCATGGAGCTTGACAGATAGTAATTGCTCTGCCCTTTGCTACTTACCCCATATCCTCAACCCCTTTCTCCATTCTAGTGAGGTGAATGGTAGCCACCAAAAATATATGACCGTGTTCTAAATCCTGGACATGTGAATCCTGGAACCTGTGAGTGTTTGCTTATTTGGAAAAAGCATTTTTGTGGATGTGATTAAGTTAATAATCTTGAGATGAAGAGATCATCATAGGTTATCTGTGTGCATCCTAAATCCAATGACAAGTGTCATTGTTAGAGAGAGGCAAAGGGAGATTTGTGTATCACAGTATCTAAGTATTGTTTTGGATTTGGGTTTTTTTTTTTTTTTTTTTTTTTTTTTTTTTTTTTTTTTT
>NW_022336789.1:149-1215 GCF_002776525.5 Piliocolobus tephrosceles
GAGTTCTTTTTTTTTTTTTTTTTTTTTTTATTATACTTTAAGTTCTAGGGTACATGTGCATAACGTGCAGGTTACATATGTATACATGTGCCATGTTGGTGTGCTGCACCCATCAACTTGTCAGCACCCATCAATTCATCATTTATATCAGGTATAACTCCCCAATGCAATCCCTCCCCCCTCCCCCCTCCCCATGATAGGCCCCAGTGTGTGATGTTCCCCTTCCCGAGTCCAAGTGAGCTCATTGTTCAGTTCCCACCTATGAGTGAGAACATGCGGTGTTTGGTTTTCTCTTCTTGTGATAGTTTGCTAAGAATGATGGTTTCCAGCTGCATCCATGTCCCTACAAAGGACGCAAACTCATCCTTTTTTATGGCTGCATAGTATTCCATGGTGTATATGTGCCCCATTTTCTTAATCCAGTCTGTCACTGATGGACATTTGGGTTGATTCCAAGTCTTTGCTATTGTGAATAGTGCTGCAATAAACATATGTGTGCATGTGTCTTTGTAGTAGCATAATTTATAATCCTTTGGGTATATACCCATTAGTGGGATGGCTGGGTCATATGGTACATCTAGTTCTAGATTCTTGAGGAATCGCCATACTGTTTTCCATAATGGTTGAACTAGTTTACAGTCCCACCAACAGTGTAAAAGTGTTCCTATTTCTCCACATCCTCTCCAACACCTATTGTTTCCTGATTTTTTAATGATTGCCATTCTAACTGGTGTGAGATGGTATCTCATTGTGGTTTTGATTTGCATTTCTCTGATGGCCAGTGATGATGAGCATTTTTTCATGTGTCTGTTGGCTGTATGAATGTCTTCTTTTGAGAACTGTCTGTTCATATCCTTTCCCCACTTTTGGATGGGGTTGTTTGTTTTTTTCTTGTATATTTGTTTGAGTTCTTTGTAGATTCTGGAAATGAGCCCTTTGTCAGATGAGTAGATTGCAAAAATTTTCTCCCATTCTGTAGGTTGCCTGTTCACTCTGATGGTAGTTTGTTTTGCTGTGCAGAAGCTCTTTAGTTTAATTAGATCCCATTTGTCAATTTTGGCTTTTG
>NW_022336791.1:0-554 GCF_002776525.5 Piliocolobus tephrosceles
GAAACTTCTTTGTGATCTGTGAATTCATCTCACAGAGTTACAACTTAGTGCTCAAGAAGCCGTTTGCTAACACTCTTTTTGTGGAACCTGCAAAGTGATATTTGTGAGCCCATTGGGGCCCATGGTGAAAAAGGACTTTTCTTCAGAAAATAAAGAGAGATGCTTTCTGAAAGATTGCTTTCTGATGTGACTTCTTCACACAGAGTTCCACTCTTGCCATCTTGGAGCAGTTTGCTAACACCGTTGTTTTGGAATCTGCAAAGAGATAGTTGGGAGCCCATTGGTGCCCATTGTGAAAAAGGATATATCCACAGATAATAACTAGAGAGAAGCTTTCTGAGATATTGCTTTCTGATGTGTGACTTCATCGCACAGAGTTCCACCGTTCCCTTCTTGAAACAGTTTGCTAACAGTATTGCCGTGGATTCTGCAAAGTGATATTTGGGAGCTCATTGAGGGCTATGGTGAAAAAGGAATTCTGCTCAGATGAAAACTGGAAAAAAGCTCTCTGAGAAACTGCATTGCGATGAGTCAATGCAACTCACAGAGTTACA
>NW_022336791.1:654-5405 GCF_002776525.5 Piliocolobus tephrosceles
CTTCTTAGCACAAGGAAGCTCATGCTGACAAAGCAAAGATCCTCAGATGAAAACTAGAAAGAAGCTTTCGTAGAAACTCCTTGGTGATGTGTGAATTCATCTCACAGAGTTACACTTATGTTTAGTGGAGCAGTGCATTAACACTGTCTTTGAGTAAGCTGAGAAGGGCTACTTTGGATCGCATTGAGGCCTACGCTGGTAAAGGAAATATCATCATTTTAAAACGTGAAAGGAGCTTTTTGAGAAACTGCTTTGTGATCTGTGGATTCTTCTCACGGAGTTACAACTTAGTGCACAGGAAGCAGTTTGCTAACACTCTTTCTGTGGAACCTGCAAAGTGACATTTATGAGCCCTTTGGGGCCCATGGTGAAAAAGGACTTTTTTTCAGAAAATAAAGAGAGATGCTTTCTGAAAGATTGCTTTCTGATGTGTGACTTCATCACACAGAGTTCCACTCTTGCCATCTTGGAGCAGTTTGCTAACACTGTTGTTTTGTAATCTGCAAAGAGATTGTTGGGAGCCCATTGGGACCCATTGTGAAAAAAGGATATATCCACAGATAATAACTAGAGAGAAGCTTTCTGAGAGATTGCTTTCTGATGTGTGACTTCATCACACAGAGTTCCACCTTTCCCTTCTTGAAACAGTTTGCTAACACTATTGCCGTGGATTCTGCAAAGTGATATTTGAGAGCTAATTGAGGGCTATGGTGAAAAAGGAAATCTCCTCAGATCAAAACTGGAAAGAAGCCTTCTGAGAAACTGCATTGCGATGTGTGAATGCAACTCACAGAGTTACACGTTACACAGAGTTACAGTGATCAGTTTTTTAACACAGTGTTCTGGAAATCTGCAATGGGATGCTTCTTAGCACAAGGAAGCTCATGCTGACAAAGCAAAGATCCTCAGATGAAAACTAGAAAGAAGCTTTCTTAGAAACTCCTTGGTGGTGTGTGATTTCAATCACACAGTTACACTTATGTTTAGTGGAGCAGTGCATTAACACTGTCTTTGAGTAAGCTGAGAAGGGCTACTTTGGATCGCATTGAGGCCTATGGTGGTAAAGGAAATATCATCTGTTTAAAACGTGAGAGAAGCTTTCTGAGAAATTTCTTTGTGATCTGTGAATTCATCTCACAGAGTTACAACTTAGTGCTCAGGACGAAGTTTGCTAACACTCTTTTTGTGGAACCTGAAAAGTGATATTTGTGAGCCCATTGGGTCCATGGTGAAAAAGGACTTATCTTCAGAAAATAACTAGAGAGAAGCTTTCTGAGAGTTTACTTTCTTATGTGACCTGCTCACACAAAGTTCCACTTTGCCATCTTGGAGCAGTTTGCTAACACTGTTGTTTTGGAATCTGCAAAGTGATATTTGGGAGCCCATTGGGGCGCATTGGGAAAAAGGATACATCCACAGATAATAACTAGAGAGAAGCTTTCTGAGAGATTGCTTTCTGATGTGTGACTTCATCACACAGAGTTCCACCGTTCCCCTCTTGAAACAGTTTGCTAACGCTATTGCCGTGGATTCTGTAAAGTGATATTTGGGAGCTCACTGAGGGTTATGGTGAAAAAGTAAATCGCCTCAGATCAATACTGCAAAGATGCCTTCTGAGAAACTGCACTGCAATGTGTGAATGCAACTCACAGAGTTACACGTTTCTCTACAGTGTTCAGTTTGCTAACACAGTTTTCTGGAAATCTGCAATGAGATACTTCTTAGCGCAAGGAAGCTCACGCTGACAAAGGAAAGATCCTTAGATGAAAACTAGAAAGAAGCTTTCTTAGAATCTCTTTGGTGATGTGTGACTTCATCTCACAGAGCTACAATTATGTTTAGTGGAGCAGTGCATTAACACTGTCTTTGAGTAAGATTAGAAGGGCTACTTTGGATCGCATTGAGGCCTACCCTGGTAAAGGAAATAGCATCAGTTTGAAAGGTGAAAGAAGCTTTCTGAGAAACTTCTTTGTGATCTGTGAATTCATCTCACAGAGTTACAACTTAGTGCTCAAGAAGCCGTTTGCTAACACTCTTTTTGTGGAACCTGCAAAGTATATTTGTGAGCCCATTGGGGCCCATGGTGAAAAAGGACTTCTCTTCAGAAAATAAAGAGAGATGCTTTCTGTAAGATTGCTTTCTGATGTGACTTCATCACACAGAGTTCCACTCTTGCCATCTTGGAGTAGTTTGCTAACACTGTTGTTTTGGAATCTGCAAAGTGATATTTGGGAGCCCATTGGGGCGCATTGTGAAAAGGATACATCCACAGATGATAACTAGAGAGAAGCTTTCTGAGAGATTGCTTTCTGATGTGTGACTTCATCACACACAGTTCCACCGTTCCCCTCTTGAAAGAGTTTGCTAACAGTATTGCCGTGGATTCTGCAAAGTGATATTTGGGAGCTCATTGAGGGCTATGGTGAAAAAGGAAATCTGCTCAGATGAAAACTGGAAAAAAGCCTTCTGAGAAGCTGCATTGCGGTGAGTCAATGCAACTCACAGAGTTACACGTTTCTCTACAGTGTTCAGTTTGCTAACACAATTCTCTGGAAATCTGCAATGGGATACTTCTTAGCACAAGGAAGCTCATGCTGACAAAGGAAAGATCCTCAGATGAAAACTAGAAAGAAGCTTTCGTAGAAACTCCTTGGTGATGCGTAAATTCATTTCACAGAGTTACACTTATGTTTAGTGGAGCAGTGCATTAACACTGTCTTGGAGTAAGCTGAGAAGGGCTACTTTGGATCGCATTGAGGCCTACGCTGGTAAAGGAAATATCATCATTTTAAAACGTGAAAGGAGCTTTTTGAGAAACTGCTTTGTGATCTGTGGATTCTTCTCACGGAGTTACAACTTAGTGCACAGGAAGCAGTTTGCTAACACTCTTTTTGTGGAACCTGCAAAGTGACATTTATGAGCTCTTTGGGGCCCATGGTGAAAAAGGACTTTTTTTCAGAAAATAAAGAGAGATGCTTTCTGAAAGATTGCTTTCTGATGTTTGACTTCATCACACAGAGTTCCACTCTTGCCATCTTGGAGCAGTTTGCTAACACTGTTGTTTTGTAATCTGCAAAGAGATTGTTGGGAGCCCATTGGGACCCATTGTGAAAAAGGATATATCCACAGATAATAACTAGAGAGAAGCTTTCTGAGAGATTGCTTTCTGATGTGTGACTTCATCACACAGAGTTCCACTCTTGCCATCTTGGAGCAGTTTGCTAACACTGTTGTTTTGGACTCTGCAAAGTGATATTTGGGAGCCCATTGGGGCGCATTGTGAAAAGGATACATCCACAGATGATAACTAGAGAGAAGCTTTCTGAGAGATTGCTTTCTGATGTGTGACTTCATCACACAGAGTTCCACCGTTCCCCTCTTGAAACAGTTTGCTAACGCTATTGCCGTGGATTCTGCAAAGTGATATTTGGGAGCTCACTGAGGGTTATGGTGAAAAAGTAAATCTCCTCAGATCAATACTGGAAAGATGCCTTCTGAGAAACTGCATTGCGATGTGTGAATGCAACTCACAGAGTTACACGTTTCTCCACAGTGTTCAGTTTGCTAACACAGTTTTCTGGAAATCTGCAATGGGATACTTCTTAGCGCAAGGAAGCTCACGCTGACAAAGTAAAGATCCTCAGATGAAAACTAGAAAGAAGCTTTCTTAGAATCTCCTTGGTGATGTGTGACTTCATCTGACAGAGCTACAATTATGTTTAGTGGAGCAGTGCATTAACACTGTCTTTGAATAAGCTGAGAAGGGCTACTTTGGATCGCCTTGAGGCCTACGCTGGTAAAGGAAATATCATCAGTTTAGAACGTGAAAGAAGCTTTCTGAGAAACTTCTTTGTGATCTGTGAATTCATCTCACAGAGTTAAAACTTAGTGCTCAAGAAGCCGTTTGCTAACACTCTTTTTGTGGAACCTGCAAAGTGATATTTGGGAGTCCATTCGGACCCATTGTGAAAAAGGACTTTTCTTCAGAAAATAACTACAGAGAAGCTTTCTGAGAGATTGCTTTCTGATGTGTGACTTCATCACACAGAGTTCCACTCTTGCCATCTTGGAGCAGTTTGCTAACACTGTTGTTTTGGAATCTGCAAAGAGATTGTTGGGAGCCCATTGGGGCCCATTGTGAAAAAGGATATATCCACAGATAATAACTAGAGAGAAGCTTTCTGAGAGATTGCTTTCTGATGTTTGACTTCATCACACAGAGTTCCACAGTTCCCGCCTTGAAACAATTTGCTAACACTATTGCCGTGGATTCTGCAAAGTGATATTTGGGAGCTCATTGAGGGCTATGGTGAAAAAGGAAATCTCCTCAGATCACAGCTGGAAAGAAGCCTTCTGAGAAACTGCATTGCGATGTGTGAATGCAACTCACAGAGTTACACGTTTCTCTACAGTGATCAGTTTTTTAACACAGTGTTCTGGAAATCTGAAATGGGATACTTCTTAGCACAAGGAAGCTCATGCTGACAAAGCAAAGAACCTCAGATGAAAACTAGAAAGAAGCTTTCTTAGAAACTCGTTGGTGGTGTGTGATTTCAATCACACAGTTACACTTATGTTTAGTGGAGCAGTGCATTAACACTGTCTTTGAGTAAGCTGAGAAGGGCTACTTTGGATCGCGTTGAGGCCTACGGTGGTAAAGCAAATATCATCTGTTTAAAACGTGAAAGAAGCTTTCTGAGAAATTTCTTTGTGATTTGTGAATTCATCTCACAGAGTTACAACTTAGTGCT
>NW_022336792.1:0-623 GCF_002776525.5 Piliocolobus tephrosceles
GAAACCCCGTCTCTACTAAAAAAATACAAAAAACTAGCCGGGCGAGGTGGCGGGTGCCTGTAGTCCCAGCTACTCCGGAGCCTGAGGCAGGAGAATGGCGTAAACCCGGGAGGCGGAGCTTGCAGTGAGCTGAGATCCGGCCACTGCACTCCAGCCCGGGCGACAGAGCAAGACTCCGTCTCAAAAAAAAAAAAAAAAAAAAAAAGAGGGAGTCAAGAATGGCGGATTGGGGATAATACCAGGAGATATCTGCTACGATGGTTTGGAGGAAAAGTGTAAACCAGCCATGTAAACAAGGGCAGGGCATTTACAAGTAGTTGAGAATGTTGAGTAGGAGTATGACTAGACAGAAGATAGTAGGGATGACAAGTTTTTGGGGTGCAGTCCAATTAGTGGGGGGTAACTGCGTAAAGTCCTATTGTAAAGAGTAGGGTAAGGAATAAAAGACCTGGCCGGGCGCGGTGGCTCAAGCCTGTAATCCCAGCACTTTGGGAGGCCGAGACGGGCGGATCACGAGGTCAGGAGATCGAGACCATCCTGGCTAACACGGTGAAACCCCGTCTCTACTAAAAATACAAAAACTAGCCGGGCGAGGTGGCGGGCGCCTGTAGTCCCAGCTACTC
>NW_022336792.1:723-2434 GCF_002776525.5 Piliocolobus tephrosceles
AATAAAAGACCTAATAAAAATGAAAGGATGTATTAAGCTCATAAGGGTTATTACTGTTCTTCAGAAATGCGAGTGAGTTTAAGGGAAGTAGAGGAGAGTACATGCGACTTCCAGGAGGAAGAGGAGAGATCAGGCTGGCTGTTTGATGGACACAGCTTTATTCTGGAACAGTGAACCCAATGGGGAGGGTCCTGCAGGTGGACGGCAGTTGGGGTACTATAGATGACTAAGTAGGGTCTGGTCCATCGAGGTTGTAGAGTTTGAGGGGTCAGATTCTCAGCAAGAACTGATCGTCCAGCTAGGGTGTCTTCATATGGCTGGGAATCTGGAGTAGGCAAGAGAAGATTAGGAGCCTGGTGAATTTCCTGTCTAGCCTGCTGGAGGACTGGAAGATAATCAACTAGAGGGCTGGTGTCTGGAATGAGACAGGGGCCTAATAAAAAGGAGCATCCATATAGGAGCTCAAATGGGCTGCACCCTGTAGCATCCCGAGGACAGGCCCAAATTCTGAGAAGGGCAAGTGGTGAAAGTACTGTCCAGGCCTTTTTAAGTTGGAGGCTGAGTTTGGTGAGATATGTCTTTAGAAGATCATTAGTCTGTTCTACCTTTCCTGAAGATTGAGGACGGTAAGGGGTATGAAGGTTCCACTGAATACCAAGAGCCTGGCAAACTGCTTGGGTGATTTGACTAATAAAGGCTGGTCTGAGCTGCCCACTGTCTGGGATGTGAGAAGCGCTCTGCCCAGCTGCTCACTGTTTGGCAAGTGAGAAGCACCTCTGCCCGGCCACCGCCCTGTCTGGGATGTGAGGAGCACCTCTGCCCAGCTGCCCACCATCTGGGAAGTGAGGAGCACCTCTGCCCAGCTACCCCACTGTCTGGGAAGTGAGGTGTGCCTCTGCCCAGCTGCCACCCATCTGGGAAGTGAGGAGCGCCTCTGCCTGGCCGCTGCCCCATCTAGCAAATGGGGAGCACCTCTGCCCGGCTGCCACCCCATCTGGCAAGTCAGGAGCACCTCTGCCCGCCCCCCCGCCACCATCTGGGATGTGAGGAACACCACCTCTGCCTGGCCGCCATGCCATCTGGCAAGTGAGGAGCGCCTCTCTCTGGTCACTGCCCTGTCTGGGAAGAGAGGAGCACCTCTTCCCAGCTGCCGCCCTGCCTGGGACATAAGGAGCGCCTCTGCCTGGCCGCCCACCTTCTAGAAAGTGAGGAGCCCCTCTGCCCGGTTACCCAACTGACTGGGAAGTGTAGAGCGCCTCTGCCCGGCTACCCACCATCTGGGAAGTGAGGAGAGCCTCTGCCTGGCTGCTGTGCAACCTTCCAAGAGTGAAGTGACAGCCTTGTGTGTGATCTTTCTGCCTTCCCCAAGTTTGCATTTTTGACATTAAAGTTTACTTTTTATTTTTATTTATTTATTTTTTGAGATGGAGTCTTGCTCTGTCACCCAGGCTGGAGTGCAATGGCACAATCTCGGCTCATTGCAAGCTCCACCTCCCAGGTTCACGCCATTCTCCTGCCTCAGCCTCCTGAGTAGCTGGGACTACAGGCGCCCACCACCGCGCCCGGCTAGTTTTTTTTGTATGTTTAATACAGACGGGGTTTCACTGTGTTAGCCAGGATGGTCTCAATCTCCTGACCTCATGATCTGCCCACCACGGCCTCCCAAAGTGCTGGGATTACAGGCGTGAGCCACTGCACCTGGCCAAAGTTT
>NW_022336793.1:0-2281 GCF_002776525.5 Piliocolobus tephrosceles
CTGCAGCCTCTGCCTCTCTAGTTCAAGCAATTCTCCTGTCTCAGCCTCTTGAGTAGCTGGGATTACAGGCTCCAACCACCACACCCGGCTAAATTTTGTATTTTTGGTAGAGATGCGGTTTCACCATCAACATGGCCAGCCTGGTCTCGAGCTCCTGACCTCAGGTGATCCACCCTCCTTGGCCTCCCAAGGTACGAGGATTACAAGTGTGAGCCACTGCGCCTGGCTGAGAATAGACTATATTTTAAGACACTCTTTGCTTGATGATGAATAGAAGATGAGTGAGAGAAGACAAATATCCTGGAGTGTGATAAATGATCCCGATCGTAGCAGAAGGGTGAGAGCAGTCAGCAGTGGAGGCTGTTCTCACATTGCGAGGATGGGGAGAAGTGCTGATGCCCTGGTTTATTGATTTGCTGGCTCCTGAGGCTGTTCCCAGTGCCCTTCATATGTGTTGGCACTTACGAGCTTCCTTTATTCTTACTGTAATCCAAAGAAGTAGCATAACTTGATAGAGGCTTAGAGGTTACGTAGTCTCTAGACTCTCATTTTCAAATAGAGCAAGTGAGGCCCAGTGAGGGATGATGAGCTTATTAAAAAACTAAGTTCTCTTACTTTTAATTCATTTCATCTGCCATGTATCATCATTTCTCTTAAGACATTTTAAACTCTTCCTATGCAGTTTATCTGTGCTATACATTTATTTAAACATGATTTGTCCAATTTAGGTGCAAGAAAAGAATGCTCTGAATTGAACAGTGGGCCAACCTATTGATGTCTTAAACAAATGCTACGTTTGTAGTGGTCTCCAGGTCTGAAATTGCCAACAAATCAGTTGGGCATCTTTTCTACTCCATAAATAGTCCACATCACACCTTTTATAGATGGGAAAACACAGAGTGGACTTTGAAAATGAATTTTTTCCCATTTTACCAAGCATATGAACTATCATTTATTTAGGTTTTAGAGTAGACAAATAATGGGATTTTATTGTATTGTCTGAAAATCTTTTCATTTCTCTTGACTGACTTATTTATTATATTTTCTTGGTAACTAAGAACAGATTCTCGGCTGGGTACAATGGCTTATGCCTGTACGCCTAGTGCTTTGGGAGGCCGAGACAGGAGGGGATCACTTAAGGCCAGGGGTTTAATGACCAGCCTAGTCAACATAGTGAGACCTTGAAGACCTTCTTTCTCTCTAACATACACACACACATACACTTTCTCTTTCACTCTCTCTCTCACACACACACACTCTCTATCTCTGTGTATCTCTCTTTCCATACGTATAAATTTACAGGAAAAGATTCTCTTTCAGTATAAATACAGAAGGATTTAATGAGGTCAGAACAATTATTAGTACTGTAATTTGTATATGTGTAAGTGTGTCGGAATCATCTTTTGGTTCTCAATATTTTCCAGCATGTCTGTTGCAAGATTTTGACTGTGGATCCAGACAACCCCAATAGAATTTTCTTGTACAATTTGGGTTTTTATATTTAGTTGTATTTTTCATTTTACTTTTTAAATATACATTTCTTGCTAACTTTTATTGCCAATATTTGGAATAGATTTAGGAAAATGTCAGCAGATTCTCTGTCTACAATTCAAATATGGGATTTCAACCACTGTGTGGGCAAAGGGATTCTAGTTTCCAGACTACAGATTTATGTTTCCCCACATCAGTGTTTTCAGCTTAATAAATAATAGGATGTTATAAAATAAATATATAAGATTGCTACCAGAAGTTTCAAAAAACTCCAAAAAATAATAAAAATAATAGAAAATAGAGTGTATTACACAAAGTTATGGTGAATATTATTTCAGGAAACATTCGGCGTGACTTTTTATATGAGTGCCTGCATATCATACTGGATAGCAATAGAAAAGGTATTTTTCCGTGAATCCTTGTATCTGTCTGTGTCCAGTCAGGACAGGCTTTATTATGATTTGAGACGGAGTTTCACTCTTATTGCCCAGGCTGGAGTGCACTGGCATGATTTCAGCTCACTGCAACCTCAGTCTAGTGGGTTCAAGCGATTCTTCTGCCTCGGCCTCCCAAGTAACTGGGATTACAGGCGCCCACCACCATGCCAAGCTAATTTGTTATACTTTAGTAGAGATGGGATTTCACCATGTTGTCCAGGCTGGTCTCGAACTCCTGACCTCGTGATTCACCTGCCTCGGCCTCCCAAAAGGCTGGGATTACATGCATGAGCCACTGTGCTCGGCCTAATTTTTGTATTTTTAGTAGAGATGGGGTTTCACCATGTTGGCCA
>NW_022336793.1:2381-3539 GCF_002776525.5 Piliocolobus tephrosceles
AAAAAAAAAAAAAAAAAAAACAAGAAGGAGACGGTGCTCAGTTGGGCTTGGAGTTGCTGAGTTTGAAGGGGAGTCCTCATGGGACTGAGGGCCAGACGCTGAGGTGGGAGCATCCACTGATGGTGCTGGTGTCTCAGAGGGCACAGTGGTGCTGGGTCTGCAAGTGCTGCAAAGACTGCTTATTAGAATCATCTGTAGCTACCTGGCAACCCAATCTGCTTGGGTCTTTGAGTGACACTTGACAGGAACACTTGACAGGAACACTTGACACTTCCAAAACAAGGAAGAGGAAGATCATGAGAAAGAGCTTTCCAATCACTCTCTCATACCTCCTCTTTGCAGACTCCAACAGGGAATCAGTGGGCAAAGGATAAATACGGTTTGCAGCGTCTGAGTCCTAGCGCCACAAGGCAGACTAGAACGGTGGGATTGAAGCTAAGGGACATTAACTTAGTAAAAGACATAATTATGCTCTAAAAGCCCCATCTATGCCGGGCATAGTGGTTCACACTTGTAATCGCAGCACTTTGGAAGGCCGAGGTGAGTGGACGACCTGAAGTTAGGAATTCAAGACCAGCCCGGCCAATATGGCAAAACCCCATCTCTACTAAAAGTTACAACAAATTAGCTGAGTGTGGTGGCAGGTGCCTGCAATCCCAGCTACTCTGGAGGCTGCAGCAGGAGAATTGTTAGAACCCGGGAGGCGGAGGTTGCAGTAAGCCGAGATCACACCACTGCGCTCCAGCGTGGGTGAGACAGAGCTAAACTCCATCCCAAAAAAACTAAAATAAATAAATAAACAAACAAATAAATAAATAAAAATAAAAGCCCTGTCTAGATATTTTAAAAATTTATTCTTCCCTTCCATGGGGTATGAGACCAAGTCTACATGCCATGCCAATTAATATAAGTCAAATGTTCTTCTATTTTGAAGTAACTGTTTCAATTACATATATCTACTAAAGCATATAATTGACCAGAAATCATTGATCTGATTGTCATGTTTTCTCATAATTGTAGATGTCCTCAAGGCTTTACTTCCTAACTGAGTCATGTTATTTTCTGACTGATAGGCTTTGGCCAGAATGAGAAGATGGAGAGAAAATTGGACTTTAAATTTTCAAAACAAATAGCAAAAAAAGAGTAGTAAAAATATAA
>NW_022336794.1:0-1627 GCF_002776525.5 Piliocolobus tephrosceles
TTAATGTGCAAAAATCACAAGCATTCTTATACACCAGTAACAGACAAGCAGAGAGCCAAATCAGGAATGAACTTCCATTCACAATTGCTTCAAAGAGAATAAAATACCTAGGAATCCAACTTACAAGGGATGTAAAGGACCTCTTCAAGGAGAACTACAAACCACTGCTCAGTGAAATCAAAGAGGACACAAACAAATGGAAGAACATACCATGCTCATGGATAGGAAGAATCAATATCGTGAAAATGGCCATACTGCCCAAGGTTATTTATAGATTCAATGCCATCCCCATGAAGCTACCAATGAGTTTCTTCACAGAATTGGAAAAAACGGCTTTAAAGTTCATATGGAACCAAAAAAGAGCCCGCATTGCCAAGACAATCCTAAGTCAAAAGGACAAACCTGGAGGCATCACGCTACCTGACTTCAAACTATACTACAAGGCTACAGTAACCAAAACAGCATGGTACTAGTACCAAAACAGAGATATAGACCAATGGAACAGAACAGAGTCCTCAGAAATAATACCACACATCTACAGCCATCTGATCTTTGACAAACCTGAGAGAAACAAGAAATGGGGAAAGGATTCCTTATTTAATAAATGGTGCTGGGAAAATTGGCTAGCCATAAGTAGAAAGCTGAAACTGGATCCTTTCCTTACTCCTTATATGAAAATTAATTCAAGATGGATTAGAGACTTAAATGTTAGACCTAATACCATGAAAACCCTAGAAGAAAATCTAGGTAGTACCATTCAGGACATAGGCATGGGCAAGGACTTCATGTCTAAAACACCAAAAGCAACGGCAGCAAAAGCCAAAATTGACAAATGGGATCTAATTAAACTAAAGAGCTTCTGCACAGCAAAAGGAACTACCATGAGAGTGAACAGGCAACCTACAGAATGGGAGAAAATTTTTGCAATCTACTCATCTGACAAGGGGCTAATATCCAGAATCTACAAAGAACTCAAACAAATATACAAGAAAAAAACAAACAACCCCATCAAAAAGTGGGGAAAGGATATGAACAGACATTTCTCAAAAGAAGACATTCATACAGCCAACAGACACATGAAAAAGTGCTCATCATCACTCGCCATCAGAGAATTGCAAATCAAAACCACAATGAGATACCATCTCACACCAGTTAGAATGGCAATCATTAAAAAATCAGGAAACAACAGGTGTTGGAGGGGATGTGGAGAAATAGGAACACTTTTACACTGTTGGTGGGATTGTAAACTAGTTCAACCATTATGGAAAACAGTATGGCAATTCCTCAAGGATCTAGAACTAGATGTACCATATGACCCAGCCATCCCACTACTGGGTATATACCCAAAGGATTATAAATTATTCTACTACAAAGACAAATGGACACGTATGTTTATTGCGGCACTATTCACAATAGCAAAGACTTGGAATCAACCCAAATGTCCAACTGTGACAGACTGGATTAAGAAAATGTGGCACATATACACCATGGAATACTATGCAGCCATAAAAAAGGATGAGTTTGCATCCTTTGTAGGGACATGGATGCAGCTGGAAACCATCATTCTTAGCAAACTATCACAAGAACAGAAAACCAAACACCGCATGTTCTCACTCATAGGTGGGAA
>NW_022336794.1:1727-3232 GCF_002776525.5 Piliocolobus tephrosceles
CAAGAACAGAAAACCAAACACCGCATGTTCTCACTCATAGGTGGGAATTGAACAATGGGAACACTTGGACACAGGAAGGGGAACATCACACACTGGGGCCTGTTGTGGGGTGGGGGGAGGGGCGAGGGGTAGCATTAGGAGATATACCTAATGTAAATGACAAGTTAATGGGTGCAGCACACCAACATGACCCATGTATACATAAGTAACAAACCTGCACGTTGTGCACATGTACCCTAGAACATAAAGTATAATAATTAAAAAAAAAGAAAATAGAAGAGTTAGGATTGAAACCCAGAAAGTTTGGCTCCAGAGTCCATGCTATTAATCATTATGATGTATTGCTTTTCCTGAGTTTGAATACTTTTAAGTAAGAATGAGGCACATACCAATTTCTTTTTTTTAAATTTTTTTTTTATTAATATACTTTAAATTCTAGGGTGCATGTGCACAATGTGCAGGTTTCTTACATATGTATACATGTGTCATGTTGGTGTGCTGTACCCATTAACTCATCATTTACATTAGGTATATCTCCTAATGCTATCCCTTCCCCCATCCCCTCCCCACAATAGGCCCCGGTGTGTGATGTTTCCCTTCCTGTGTCCAAGTGATCTCATTGTTCAATTCCCACCTATGAGTGAAAATATGTGGTGTTTGGTTTTCTGTTCTTGCAATAGTTTGCTGAGAATGATGGTTTCCAGCTGCATCCATGTCCCTACAAAGGACACAGGCTCATCCTTTTTTATGGCTGCATAGTATTCCATGGTGTATATGTGCCACATTTTCTTAATCCAGTCTGTCACTGATGGACATTTGGGTTGATTCCAAGTCTTTGCTATTGTGAATAGTGCTGCAATAAACATATGTGTGCATGTGTCTTTATAGCAGCATGATTTATAATCCTTTGGGTATATCCCCAGTAATGGGATGGCTGGGTCAAATGGTATTTCTAGTTCTAGATCCTTGAGGAATCACCAGACTGTTTTCCACAATTGTTGAACTAGTTTACAGTCCCACCAACAGTGTAAAAGTGTTCCTATTTCTCCACATCCTCTCCAGCACCTGTTGTTTTCTAATTTTTTTAATGATTGCCATTCTAACTGGAGTGAGATGGTATCTCATTGTGGTTTTGATTTGCATTTCTCTGATGGCGAGTGATGATGAGCATTTTTTCATGTGTCTGTTTGCTGTATGAATGTCTTCTTTTGAGAAGTGTCTGTTCATATCCTTTGCCCACTTTTTGATGGGGTTCTTGGCTTTTTTCTTGTAAATTTGTTTGAGTTCTTTGTAGGTTCTGGATATTAGCCCTTTCTCAGATGAGTAGATTGCAAAAATTTTCTCCCATTCTGTAGGTTGCCTGTTCACTCTGATGGTAGTTTCTTTTGCTGTGCAGAAGCTCTTTAGTTTAATTAGATCCCATTTGTCAATTTTGGCTTTTGCTGCCGTTGCTTTTGATGTTTTAGACATGAAGTCCTTGCCCATGCCTATGTCCTGAATGGTAC
>NW_022336795.1:0-1412 GCF_002776525.5 Piliocolobus tephrosceles
TCAGAAAAAAAAAAAAAAAAAGTCTTTAAATTATGCTTTTAAAATTTATGTCATTGGCTGGGCAGAGTGGCTCATGCCTGTAATCCCAGCACTTTGAGAGACTGAGGTGGGCAGATCACTTGAGGTCAGGAGATTGAGACCAGCCTGGCCCACATGGTGAAACCCCATGTCTACTAAAAATACAAAAAATTAGCTAGGCGGGTGGCACACGCCTGTAATCCCAGCTACTGGGGAGACTGAGGCAGGATAATTGCTTGAACCTGGGAGGCAGAGGTTGCACTGAGCCAAGATTGTGCCAGCGCACTCCAGACTGGGTGACAGAATGAAATTCCATATCAAAAAATAATATAAAATGTATGTCATTAACCTAATTTAGAATTGATATACACTCATGGTGTTTTGGGAGGCATCTATCCACCTACCTATTAACGTATCTTTTTCAATGTAGCTAATTTATTGCCCTATCACTTATGGTAGTAGTTTTCTGAAAAGCCATGATGTCTGTTTAGGGGAGGGTCCCCCACCTTGCTTTGCCTTAGAAGTTGTGCTAGTGAGGTAGAGATGCCATAACAAAATACCATGGACTGGGTGGCTTAAATGACAGAAATGTATTTTCTCACAGTTCTGGAGGTAGGAAGTCCACATCCAGGTGCTGTTAGATTTGACTTCTGGCAAAGTCTGTCTTCCTTGTTGCTGTGCCTTTACATGGCCCTTAAACATCTCATATAGAGATAACATTTATTCAGTGAGTTTTTTTTTTTTTCCTTAAAAAGAACACACATGACAGGTCCAAATAAGATTTGCACTAGAACTTTTAGTCCAAATGAGACTTCTTGAAAATAAAAAAGTTAATGCGTGTCGGGGTGTGTGTGTGTGATGGTGAAGCACTATGTATTCTGTTCACATTTTTGAAAAAAAATTTTTTTTGAGATGGAGTTTCACTCTTGTGGCCCAGGCTGGAGTGCAATGGTGTGATCTTGTCTCACTGCAACCTCCGCCTCCTGTGTTCAAGCGATTCTCCTGTCTTAGCCTCCCGTGTGGCTGGGATTACAAGTGTACACCAACACCCCCAGCTAATTCTTTGTATTTTTAGTAGAGACGAGGTTTTGCCATGTTGGCCAGGCTTGTCTCGAACTCCTGACCTCAGACGATCCACTGGCCATGGCCTCCTAAATGCTGGGATTACAGGTGTGAGCCACCGGAACTGGCCTGAAAAAAATATTTTTAACTTACTAAAGCTGATGACTTTTATGGTTGTTGACAAAAACCTCTAATACCAAGGCCTATCTCTGTAAAAAGCAGTAATATGAGGAGCTTGATTTCCTGCTAAGGTAGAAAAGGTGAGAAGATTTTTCAAGTAGTATAGGAGCTCCATCTGTGACAAGAAGCAGAAGCATTCATTTCCACTTGAT
>NW_022336795.1:1512-4896 GCF_002776525.5 Piliocolobus tephrosceles
ACCTAAAGAGTAATAATATATAGATTTGAAGGCCAGGCATGCAGGCTCACATCTGTAATCCCAGCACTTTGGGAGGCCAAGGCAGAAGGATAGCTTGAGACGGAGCTCAAGACCAGCTTGGGGAAAATGGAAAGATCCTGTCTCTACATAATTTTTAAAAATCAGTCAGGTGAGGTGATACACACCTGTAGTCTCAGCTACTTAGGATGATGAGGCGGGAGGACTGCTTGGCTCCAGGAAGTCAAGGCTGCAGTGAGCTGTGTTCGTGCCACTGCACTCTAGCCTGGGTGACAGAGACCCCGTCTCAAAAAATCATAATCATCATGTTTTTTAAAGGACGTGGCCACCATAGAAGGGGAGTAGTGAAGCTGCAGTACCTTGATGAACAATTTCAGAGTTATCTAGATTAGAAAATACATAACACTTGGAAGTATATCAGTGGGAACACAGAGTATCATTTGAAAAATGATTCACTGTTCCAGGCCATCAATCAGTTTGAAAATTTTTGCAGGACACATGTCTTTATTAAGGGTTTTCCAATGTTTTAGGACTTCTTTTCTTTGCAATCTGGTAAGTAGTTTTATAGAATGCTTCCAGAAAAGGTTTTAAGCAGTGAAGACCCTAATCGTGAAATGTCACCTTGGAAGTTTTAGAATTCTCATTTGAACTGTCTCACTTCTCTCATCTCTTTACAAATACTGATCACACAGTTGTAAACAGGAAATACTGAACGAAGCTTAGGTGTCTCAGTCACCAATGTGAGCACATGCAGCTTTCCCTGAATGGTGGCTAATGGCTTTGCAGTGCCTGTGTGCGTAAGAAGAGGCCAGATGACTCTGACGACACGCATTCTAGCCCAGACTATAATATAACTACTGCATTGGTGTAGAAGTCATTAATATAAATGAGGTTTTTAGATAGCTGGAAAAACATCAATTGACCATAAAAACATTTTTAGTTTCTATTGGTGTCATTTATATTTTTAGGCTTAAATTTATAATTGAAGAAAATACTAAGTTTTGTTTAGAGGCTATAAAGATATAATTTTTAAGACTTAAATATCCTTGTTTTAAAAGTAAGTATAAATTTTATTGTTTTCTTCAAGCTATGGCACAGGTATTTGTTTAAATGTACACGGTATACAAATTATTTTGTACATATGCCACATATTTAAAATTAAAAACAAATTTATATTATTTGAATGAACTATTCACACTTGGACAAGAGTCAGACGTTTCTAATGGAGAGACGAAAGTAGCCAGTACTCTCTTACTTTGGGGATACACATTGCCTCAACGTTTTCAGGGTGAATATACATAACAATTTTCATTTTCTGGAGTCTTTTTCTATACCTACGGTGAGGTAGATATGTAATCCTATATAGGTCTATTTAGTGCAAATCATGTATATTACTACAGAAGGATGAAATTGACCTTGGTATTTGCTTCTAATTTGCCTTATAAGTGATCGTTCAGTTCTTATGCCTTCTTTCAATTTATTTATTTTACTAAAATAGGTCTAGAAACCAGGTGCCTTAGTAAATATATATACTATATATATATATGGAAATTGTTTCCAAATGTGGTGGTATATATATGTACTTCTCTCTAACCCTCAAAAATATAATGGGTATCAACATTTCCTATATATATAGACGGATATCAAGATTTCTACAAAATAGAAATTAAAGCATAATAATGATATTCCAGTTCTCAAAAACACATTTCCAGGCATCTCTACAATTGACAAATGAAACTTACTAGAGTAATGCAAAGAAATTGCTCTGTGCATGTGTGACTAGTATTCCTAGGTCATACTTTAGCTTATCCTACTATGTGGAAATGCTACTGCTGATCTATGAATTAGCCATTATCTCAAATTATTTTATCTAGTTTTTTATGTACACTGTCTCCCACAAGCAGGGTCTCATGCTTCAGAGACAGAGAGAGATAAGTGGCAAGCCTTAGACCTTGAGATAATCAGACGGATAGTGATGTCTTGAGAATGGCAGAGTAAGGTGTCTGAATACTAGGTCCGCTGATTCAAACTACCATCGCCTGGCAAACACTGACAGAATCAGCTCTGTTTTTGGAATCTTGATATTTTGCTTTTGCACCTTTGGGATAATTGTGGGCTCTACAAAAGCAAAATATTAACCTTAAGGCACAGTCCTGGGTAGTCTGGCTTGGTATTGAAGTAACACAACTCAGAGCTACTCTGCGCAAATTAGGAGAGTAGGATTATCTTTTAACTCCAGAGGCATTTAAACAAACAAGAAAAACCTCTGTCCGGTCACTTGCTTGCTGCTGAGATAACGAAACATAGACTTCAGTAACTACACAGCATAAGGAATACAGTCTTTGCAAAAATAGTTTGTAAAACTCACCAAATGGACAAGTAGAGCCCTAAAACATTAACACCAGCAAACCTAGGGGAATGAGGAGAATCTCATTCCCAGAGTTACCACAGGTAAATATTCAAACTGCACAGTGTTAGGAGGAGAATCTAATCCCAGAGTTGCTACCTTTAAATATTCAAACTCCACAGTTGTGTTTTTTTTACAAATCATAAGGCATAAAAAGAAAACGGAAGTACTGCCTATTCACATGGGGGGAAAAGACAGCTGGTTGTGAGGAAGCACAGACACTGGAATTAGTAGATAAAACCTTTAAATTAACTATCTGAAAAATGCTTAATAGGCTAAAGGAAGTCATGGCTAAAGAACTGAAGAAAACTGGGAAAGTAATGTCTAAAGAAGTAAAATATTAATAAAGAAGAAATAATTATGAGACTGAGAGCCCGCATTGCCAAGACAATCCTAAGTCAAAAGGACAAAGCCAGAGGCATCACGCTACCTGACTACAAACTATACTACAAGGCTACAGTAACCAAAACAGCATGGTACTGGTACCAAAACAGAGATATAGACCAATGGAACAGAACGGAGCCTTCAGAAATAATGCCACACATCTACAACCATCTGATCTTTGACAAACCTGACAAAAACAAGAAATGGGGAAAGGATTCCCTATTTAATAAATGGTGCTGGGAAAATTGGCTAGCCATAAGTAGAAAGCTGAAACTGGATCCTTTCCTTACTCCTTATACGAAGATTAATTCAAGATGGATTAGAGACTTAAATGTTAGACCTAATACCATAAAAACCCTAGAAGAAAATCTAGGTAGTACCATTCAGGACATAGGCATGGGCAAGGACTTCATGTCTAAAACACCAAAAGCAACGGCAGCAAAAGCCAAAATTGACAAATGGGATCTCATTAAACTAAAGAGCTTCTGCACAGCAAAAGAAACTACCATCAGAGTGAACAGGCAACCTACAGAATGGGAGAAAATTTTTGCAATCTACTCATCTGACAAAGGGCT
>NW_022336796.1:0-9858 GCF_002776525.5 Piliocolobus tephrosceles
TCCTGTCCCCTCTCCTTGGCTTACAGATGGCCATGTTCATGTCCACATGGCATTCTCCCTGTATCTCCACATCATTTTCCTTCTGTATCTGTCTGTCTCTGTGTCCAAATTTCTCATTTTTATAAGGACTCCAGCTGTCTAGAATTAGAGCCCATCCTAATGACTTCATTTTATTTTATTTTATTTATTTATTTATTTGAGACAGAGTTTCACTCTCGTTGCCCAGGCTGGAGTGCAATGGTATACTCTCAGCTCACTCCAACCTCTGCCTCCCAGGTTCAAGCAATTCCCCTGCCTCGGCTTCCGAAGAAGCTGGGGTTACATATGCCTGCCACCATATTTCCAGCTAATTTTGTATTTTTAGTAGAGATGGGGTTTCTCCATATTGGTCAGGCTGGTCTTGAACTCCCAACCTCAGGTGATCCACCCACCTCGGCCTCCCAAAGTGTTGGGATTACAGGAGTAAGTGCCCTGCCTAATGACCTCACTTTAACTTGATTACCTCTGTAAATGCCCTAGCTCCAAGTAAGCTCACATTCTGAGGTGCTGAGGGTTAGGACTTCAACGTAGGAATTTTAAGGGAACACAATTCAATCCATAATAGGGGACAAGATGGGGGCCAGACCATGAAGGGGCTCATAAGACACATTGAGGAGTCTAGACTTGTTTTGAAAACAGCGGGGCATCACTGAAGAGTTTTAAGCAAGACAGTGCTGCTATAACCCTTTCACCTTAGAAAGATGAGTCCAGCTACAAGGCGGACTGGAGTGTTAAGGACATGGGAGGGGTAGCACAGTACATTTGTGTGAATTAGTCTGATAAATTGCTGTGCCCTCCTTATTCTACAGACATGAGAAATGATGAGTAACCCAACATACCGAATTTAGGACATAAAGAATGATGGGATGGCCAAGTGCGGTGGCTCATGCCTGTAATCCCAACACTTTGGGAGATCGAGGTGGGTGGATCACCTAGGTCAGGAGTTCAAGACCAGCCTGGCCAACATGGCGAACTCCCATCTCTACTAAAAATACAAAAATTAGCCAGGCGTGGTGGCTCGCGCCTGTAGTCCCAGATACCTGGGAGGCTGAGGCAGGAGAATCTCTTGAACCCGGGAATCGGAGGTTGTAGTGAGCCGAGATTATACCACTGCACTCCAGGCTGGGTGACAGAGTAAGACTCTGTCTCAAAAAAAGAATGATGGAGTTTGAGAGGCAGGCAAAAGAAAAGGTAACAACTTAGCTCATGGCAATAACCCAGCCAAAAGGCAGATGGTGGTGGAAATGGAGAGATGAAGGTAGGTTTGAAACATGTTAATGGATTGCAAAATATGGAACTTGATTATTGGGTATGGATGGGCAAGGAGAGAGAGGTTCTGGATTTGGAGGAGGAAGAGCTCAATTTGGAGCGTATGTTAGTGCCATTCACAGAAGTAAAGACCAGGATGAGGAAGAGTTACTTGATAGGAAAAATAATGAATTTGATTTTTGATCATCTGGTATCTGAGGGACACTCAAGTCAAAAGTCTTCACTAGAGAGATATGGAGCTCAGAGTGCCTTCAATGGAGATATAGATATGAAAGGGGTCAGCATTCAGATGTTAACTGAGGTCATGAGAATAGCTATGACCTATACAGTATGTGGAGTGAGAATAAAAGAGGATCCTGAGATATGCCAACATTTAAGGTATTGGCAAAGGAGAATGAGAGGGAGTGGCTAGAAAAACATGAGGGGATGGTATTCCTATCACTAAGGCTGGAGAAAATTTCAGGAATGAGGGGGGTCTTTAATTCCTTCTAATGCTACTGTGTTCCACTAAGATAAGGAAAGAAAAATGTTCATTTGATTTAATAATAAGAAGGTGTTTTATAATCAAGGTGAGAGCAATTTGGATGTAGTGGTAAGGCCAGGTGGGTACAAACTGAGAAATTAAAAGGAGGTCAGTAAGTGGGGACAGTGAATCCAGGTGTTTCTCTCAAG
Source organism: Piliocolobus tephrosceles (assembly GCF_002776525.5). Classification (NCBI taxonomy): domain Eukaryota; kingdom Metazoa; phylum Chordata; class Mammalia; order Primates; family Cercopithecidae; genus Piliocolobus; species Piliocolobus tephrosceles. The sequence continues at coordinate 1,981 of NW_022336796.1, forward strand.
AAGTGTGGCAATGTAAGAGGAAGACACACAAGACCATAGCGGACAGTCAGACATTTAAAGGACTAATTTTCAAGAGGAGAGAGATATGAGCTGATTTCAAAGCAAATGAGAATTAGGTAGTGTAAGATAGAGAAAAGGAGGCAGAGAATGGGATCCAGGTTAGGTTGCCTTTGGGATGTTGAGGCAGGAGAGAAAGAGGAGGGTGGGTAGAGATGCAGGTCTGTGTGCGGGTCATACAGGTGTGGTGGGAGGGCACTGAGGAAATTTTCACAGGGTGGCTTCCATTTGATACTTGAAACAAGATGGAGAGATAACACTCACCTATGTGGCGGAAGATGAATGAAGTTGGAGTTTTAATAACAGTGGATAATGTCTGAATTAAGAGCTGTGGAGAATGGGAGAGAGAACTGATTGGGAGACATAGAAGGATGCCTGGGAAGAGTTGGAAAACTTGACTGTAGATCATGCCCTCTGCACAACGGTAGGATTTTTCATCAACAGAATCAACAGCCCAAAAGTGGAAGCAGAGAAGGCAGAGAGGCAAGTCGAGCCAGGTTGAGGGTGCTTTAGAAATGTGTATGAAAGCAAGAAAACAGAACTGGTTGCTCAGGATATGACTATAGAGGAAATAAAACAGCAAACCATGGAATACGCAAAGTATTATGCTAAAAGTGAAGCTAGGAGTCAGAAAGTGGTAGGATAAAAAAATTAGAAGTGGACTAAGTATTGATGCAATACTACTAATCATGTAATTATATTGCCATCATCGTGATCATAATGTAAATGGGTACCCATGTTCACCGTTTAGTAGGAAAGCTAAGGACTGAAAAGTGTTCATTTGATTTAATAAGAAGATTGCAAGTAACCAAGGTGAGAACAACTTGGGCACAGTCATGAGGCTAGGTGGGTGGAGACTTGGGAATGGCTCAAAATGGAAGCCTTGATACTCACATGCCTAGACTGACAAGAAGTCCATGTTATCACACAAAAGCCCATATCACACCCAAATGTTAAGGCACGTCCTTGTGTCCAGTAATAGGAAGAGGGATCCACTGCTCCTATCTTTTGTAATGGAACTGGAACAGAAACACATATTCCTTGAGACTAGAGATCATACAATAATCAAGTAAGATGGGTTGTTTTGAGATGGGCCTGGGTGCCTCCTGGCCTCTAGGTGAAGGATTTGGTATCACAGCTGCCAAGAGGGAAGTCCAGGGACTTTCCACTTACTCCTGCTACCAGCCTAGGAGGCTCATCGAAAGGTGTGGTGTTACTCCCTTGGTATCATGCTTAGGCAAGACATTCCCATGCCCAAGTAAGCTTGGACTTCCACCAGAGGCTGGCAGAGAACTCTGAGTGGTATGACCCTCTAGAAAAGGGTGTTACATCCTGTGCTCTTGTTACGCTTTTCCCAGGGCAAGATTTGAGCCCTGTGTGCCTCTGCTGTGTATCAGATTGGTAAAGCTTCACACAGTTACTTTCCCAGGGTCTGGCAAGGACAAGACTCATGAGGGTGACCATATAATTTATCATCTAGAGCACAACACTTTTGTTCAGGACAAATGTGAAATCCTAAAGGAGGCCAAGACAATAGGCATATTCTGGACTATCTCAGGCAAAATAAGGGCCATGATCACCCTAAATACAAGCCACTTGAAGGACCTAGAACCCTCATACACTTTCATGTACCATAGTTGTTCAGTTGACATGGTGCAGGGGCCAGGCTACTCGGTCTTATCTGTTTCTAGCTTCAAGATAATTTGATTGACAACCTTGCCCCTTGCCTGACACCAGGTTTTCCTTCCTTCCTTCCTTCCTTCCTTCCTTCCTTCCTTCCTTCCTTCCTTCCTTCTTTCCTTCCTTCCTTCCTTCCTTCCTTCCTTCCTTCCTCCCTCCCTCCCTCCCTCCCTTCCTTCCTTCCTTCCTTCCTTCCTTCCTTCCTTCCTTCCTTCCTTCCTACTGTCCTTCCTTCCTCTCTTTCTCTCTTTCTTTCTCTCCTTCTCCTTCTTCTTTTGAGAGAGAGTTCTTGTCGCCCAGGCTGGAGTGCAATGGCGTGATCTCAGCTCACTGCAACTTCCACCTCTTGGGCTCTAGTGATTCTCCTGCCTCAGCCACCCAAGTAGCTGGGATTACAGGCACCCACCACCACACCCAGGTAATTTTTAAATATTTTTTTAGTAGAGATGGGGTTTCATCATGGTGGCCAGGCCGGTCTCAAACTCCTGACCTCAGGTGATCCACTCCCCTCAGCCTCCCAAAGTGCTGGGATTACAGACGTGAGCTACTGCACCCAGCCCAGGTTTTCTTTAGAAGTGGGTTTCCAACCCACTTCTCCCTACAAGGTCTCTCCAACTTTAAATCGTAAGCTAAAACCTTCACCTCTTGGTCTCTGCCCTCCTCAAAACCTCTGGAATTGACATACAAACCAATTCAACCTTCTTCAGCACTACCTTTGACAAGAGGCTTCTGGAGAAACAGCCTATATTGATCTGAAGGGTTGGGATGTCTGTTCCCAGAACAATAAGGACCTACCTACCTTACCTCTGCACAATCAAGAGAGGTCACTAAACTGAGAACTCCCTATAATAAAAACAATCTCCTCCAAAACAGAACACTCCAGCCCAGAAGGTGTGCCATGAGGCACCCTCTTGCATTAGCTAATATTAATTTAATGTGTCCTGTGTCACTTGCCTGGTATGAAATAAGTCAGTTCTACATACACTTTCTCATTTAACTCTCTAAATTCTGAGAGTTGGATTCTACTATCATCTCCATTTTTAAGATAGGGAAAAGTAAATGATTTGCCCAAGAGCACACAGTAGATGGTAGAGTCAGGATTTGAACCCCAGTGTGGTTGATTCTGGCACAGGTGCTGTATTGTCTCCGCCAAGTTCTCATGGTGTGGTGTGAGGTGAGCAAGAATATTTTCAGACCAGGAGCCTGTCTCAGAGGAGTATGTCTGAATTGACGATTCTGTAGAAGAGGAGCTCCCCATGAAGACCACAGGATGCCTTGGGGATACGTAAATGAAATGAAGCAGATGTGAAAATTATTGGGATGGACAAGGTAAAAGGGCTGGAAATCTGCAGCCATGTAGACATCAATATAATCCAAAATGATAGCAGGACGTGGAGTTCAGGAGTAGGTCAATCCAAGCTTAAACGTTGTCAGTGAGGCTGGGTGTGGTGGCTCACAGCCTGTAATTCCAGCACTTTGGGAGGCTGAGGTGGGTGGATCACTTGAGGCCAGGAGTTCGAGACCAGCCTGACCAACATGGTGAAACTCCATCTCCACTAAAAATACAAAAAAAAAAAAAAATTAGCCAGGTGTGGTGATACACACCTGTAATCTCAGCTTTTTGGGAGGCTGAGGCAGGAGAATCGCTTGAACCCAGGAGGCGGAGGTTTCAGTGAGCTGAGATAGCGCCACTGCACTTCAGCCTGAGTGACAGAGCACGACTCTGTCTTAAAAAATAAATTGTCAATGAGTGAGGAGAAATAACTGAGAAGTATGAAGATGACAACAGGAAGGAAGGAGGGGGAGGGGTAGAGCCCCAGAACCCCACAGCATATGCTTCTAATAAGCAGGAGCTCTTGCATGAAGGTGGATTAAGAAGAGTCTAGAAGCAGGGGTGAGGATATGGAGGATTTCAACCCCGCTGCCAAATCCCAAGGTATATGGGAATGGGGAGATAGAGAAGCCCCCACCTCAAAGTGTTGAGAAGTCATGAGATCCAGCCACAGATGTTGTAGATGCGGGGACACTGACTTACCATAGGACAGAGAGGAAGTTTGGAGGAAAAGAAGCAGTTTGAGTGTGGACCAGTGGCTAGGGCAGTATGGAGATGAAAGTACAGGGCCAGGCTCAGTGGCTTAGGCTGTAATCTCAGCACTTTGGGAGGCTGAGGTGGGTGGACCACAAGGTCAGGGGTTCGAGACGGGCCTGGCCAACATAGTGAGAACCCACCTCTACTAAAGACACAAAAAATCAGCTGGGTGTGGTGGTGTGCGCCTGTAACCCCAGCTACTTGGGAGGCTGAGGCAGGAGAATCACTTGAACCCGGGAGGTGGAGGTTGCAGTGAGCGGAGATGGTGCCATTGAGCTCCAGCCTGGGTGATAGGGTGAGACTCTGTCTCAAAAAAAAAAAAAAAAAAAAAAAAGGTACAGATCATGTGTGATGTGCTGGAGCTTACATCATAGGCAGGGATGAAGCATATCAGAGATGGGAGCCATGGTGTGTTTACCTAGCCACAGGCCTGCTGAAAGAATTCATTCAGCAATCTCTCAGATAGAGAGGTCTGGAGTTCAGAGTGCCTTCAACAGAGATACAGATATGGAAGGGATCAGCATTCGGATGTTAACTGAGATCAAGAGATTAACTATGACCTACACAATATGTGGAGTGAGAATAAAAGAGGATCTTGAGGAATGCCAACATTTAAGGTATTGGCAAAGGAGAATGAGAGGGAGTGGGTAGAAAACCAAGAAAGGATGGTATGCCTATCAGCAAGGCTGGAGAAAACTTCAGGAATGAGTGGGGTCTTTAATTCCTTCTAATGCTACTGTGTTCTGTTATCTCCCAGATAGATTGCTGACAGAGGAGGTGACTTCTCAGAGGGAATTAACCACAGCCTGCATTTACTGTGTGTTTGAGGAAGTTCTAGTCCTGTGAACAGTCCATGAATGAGCGAGAGAGCAAGTAAGAGCTTGGGGATGAGTAAGACCTGGGTTTGAATCCTATTACTACCACTTGTACAATTTAGAACAAATTTTAAACATCGTTCTGAACTTCAATTTCCCCACTGGAGAAATGGAGTAAATCATAGTACCTGTCTCTCAAGACTGTGTGATGTAGATTAAATGGATAGTATTTTCAAAGTACTTTGCCCAGTTCCTGGCAAACAGTAAACACTGGATAATGTTACCTCTTATCATACGTATTGGCAGTGAAACGTGATAAGGGCTACGGTAGAAGAAATGTTAGGTGATATTAGAGTATATAGTTGGATCAATAACATAGTTGGGGAAGTGGGGTAGGGAAAGTTTTCTAGACATCAAGTGTGGGTCATCAAAGAGAAGGAGTTCACATTGAGATACCATCTCACACCAGTCAGAACGGCTATTACTAAAAGGTCCGGCAAGGTGTGGTGGCTCACGCCTGTAATCCCAGCACTTTCAGAGGCTGAGGTGGGCTGATCATGAGGTCAAGAAATCGAGACTATCCTGGCCAACATGATGAAACCCCATCTCTACTAAAAATACAAAAAATTAGCTGGGTGCAGTGGCACACGCCTGTAGTCCCAGCTACTCGGGAGGCTGAGGCACAATAATCGCTTGAACCCGGGAGGTGGAGGTTGCAGTGAGCCAAGATCGTGACACTGCACTCTGGCCAGGCAACAGAGAGAGATTCCATCTCAAAAAACAAAACAAAACAAAATCAAAACAAGACGATCTAAAAACAACAGAACAACAGATGCTGGTGAGGCTGCAGAGAAAAGGGAACACATACAGTGTTAGTGGGAATGTACATTAGTTCAACTACTGTGGGAAATGGTTTGGATATTTCTCAAAGAACTTAAAATTGAACTATCATTTGATCCAGCTGTCCCATTACTGGATATACATCCAAAGCAAAATAAATTGTTCTACCAAAATGACATGCACTCATATGTTCATTGCAGCATGAATAATAGCAAAGATATGAAATCAGCCTTGGTGCCCATCAACAACGGATTGGATAAAGCAAGTGTGGTACATATGTACCATGGAATACTACACAGGCATAAAAAATAATGAAATCATGTCCTTTGCAGCAACACAGATGCAGCTGGAGGCCAGTATCCTAAGTGAATTAAGGCAGAAACAGAAAACCAGATACTGCATGCTTTCACTTATAAGTGAAACATTGAGTACTCACAGTTATAAAGATGACAATAGTAGACAATGGGGACTATGAAAAGGGGAAGGGAGGGAGCTTTGCAAGGTTTGAAAAACTACCTATTGGGTGCTATGCTTAGTACCTGGGTGATGGGATCAATTGTACCCCAAACTTCAGCATTACACGATATACCCATGTAGCAAACCTGCACATGTATTCCTTGAACCTAAAATAAAAGATGAAATTACAGAAAAAAAAAAAAAAACAGCCACAGAGGAGTCAAAAGTACTCCCACCAGAGGAATTCACATATGTGAGGACTTACAGGCAAAATAAATAAGTTGCACTGCAAAAAGCTGGGTGAATTGCAGAACAGTTGGAACAGAGGACAGTCGTATAGCTAGGGTAGAGGGAGGGGAAGACCAGGAAGAATTGCTGGAATATCCAGACAGAAAGACAGAGTGAGGGTCACAAAAGTGGAGGAAGCTGGTTGGGCATGGTGGCTTATGCCTGTAATCACCACATTTTGGGAGACTGAGGTGGGTGGATCACCTGAGGTCGGGAGTTCAAGACCAGCCTGACCAACATGTAGAAACCCCATCTCTACTAAAAATACAAAAATAGCTGGGTGTGGTGGCACATGCCTGTAATCCCAGCTACTGGGGAGGCTGAGGCAGGAGAATCACTTGAACCCGATGGTGGAGGTTGCAGTGAGCCGAGATCGCACTATTGTACTCCAGGCTGGGCAACAAGAGAGAAACTCTGTCTAAAAAAAAAAGCAAAAACAAAAACAAAAACAAAACAAACAAACAAACAAACAAACAAAAGTAGAGGTATCTGGGCAGATCCAGCAAATATTCATAAGTATTAGTAGAAATACAAAGACTTCGAAATTGATAGAATAGAAAAGCTGGGATGGGAAGAGAGGAGAGAAAGGGAAGATCCAAGAGTCATTCTTGTCTATCTTAACTTCTATAGATAGCCCTGCATTTACGACAGTGCCTTCCCAACTGTGAATACTCAATCAAGATTAAACAAAATACATAATATTCTATTAAAATTATGTTTCTGGCCTCCACATCTGCATGTTGTCACATGAGATTCTGATGATCCACCAACAGATGTATCCCCTTACTCCTCTACTAGGTAATTTTAATTTTTGCATCTGGAACCCAGCCTACCTCTACCATGAAAATCCCCAAAGAGAAGAAAGATATCTAAGGTTAACGTGCAAGCAGTGCATGGACCGGTACAGTGGAAAGGGCTCTGCAAGGTCCAGGCAGGCAGGCAGACAGACAGACCTGACCTACCTTGGAGGTTTGCTCCACTGCCATAGGGGGTTTTCTGGGAACCCAAGCATTGGAGAGGTGCAAATGAGTTGCTTACCATCTAGAGTGGCATGGAAACTGTAGAATTTTCTCCTAGCACTTATCAGAAGAAGAAATTGCACTGAGGTGGAAGACAGATAGACTCATGAAAAAGCCTTGTGGTCTGTAAGGAGGATATACTCAATAGTGACCTAAACTGACATCCAGAAATTGGATGCACACAGGATTCTGAGCAGATGATGACAAATAAGTGTAATAACCCAGGCTGAAGCTCAACAACCTCTCCTGCACCCTCCAGTCATGGTACCATATATGGTACACCCTCTGCCCCTGAGAAAAATGACTGCCAATGCTGTAAAAAGGAGATAACTCTTAAATGTGGGTGTGCGTAGGTTTGTGTGTGTGTGTGTGTAGAGGAAAGTGCCCGTTGCGCCTAAAAGCGATTTCTTGCATGTCGGCCTGTCTGTGGCGAGCCTCCCTCCGCGTCTGTGGCTGAGTCCTGTGTCCGCTTTTCAACCGTTTTCGCGGCGGTTCCACTTTGGGTTTGTGAAGGCCTAGATCTCGTGAGGAGATGCCTGGCTCCCTCCCGCAGTAGTTGCAACCTCATCCCCAGCCCGTGCGGCGTCTTTTCCCCTTCCTAGAGATCCCTGTCATGATTGTTTTTCTCTCCAAA
>NW_022336797.1:0-927 GCF_002776525.5 Piliocolobus tephrosceles
TGTTGATCATTTATGAAACTGATAAATAAACTATAATCAGCAGGGTTATTATAAGGGTTAAATAAGGAAATTTATATATATATATCTATAAGCACAATGTCACAATTAATACAAATTTACCCTTGTTATTTTTCCTGGACTTCATGTACAAATGGGTCAGTTAATTTTTTGTTTATGACATATAATTATCATTTGCACATAACATATATTTAATTATTTTCATATTTTTAGCAGGGAAATAATACATACATGTTTTCACCCTGTCTCTAACACACGCATTCATATAAACATCTGCATCTATATACCTACATATCTATGTATGAATATACACATGGACATCGGTATTTCTCAGCAAATATGTATCATGATAATCAGAGATATTGCAACTAACAAAGACTAATATAAACCATGATTGCAAGAATTTTAGATACCACCTTAGTAAAATATCAGATTGAGCTGCTAAATTTCTTTCAGCCCTAAGTCATTGTGTATTTTCTGAGCATCCTAGAGGACTGTGACTCTATTATCAGGACAGAAACACCGTGACCCAGGGTACTCCTGCGAATTTCTGATGCAGGGGATTTTAAGGGCTAGATCAGCAGGATGGGAGTGTTGACCCTCCAAGTGAAATAAATTCCTGAATTGATTATCCCCATCCTAAAACAGATTTTTTTTTTTTTTTTTTGATACAGAATCTTGCTATGTCGCCCTGGCTGGAGTGCAGTGTTAGGATCTCGGCTCACTGTAATTGCCTCCTGGCTTCAAACGATTCTCCTGCTTCAGCCTCCTGAGTAGCTGGGATTACAGGCAAGCACCACCATGCCCAGCTAATTTGTGTATTTTTAGTAGAAATGGGGTTTCACCATTTTGGCCAGGCTGGTCTCGAACTCCTGACCTCAGGTGATCCACCTGCCTTGGCCTCCCAAA
>NW_022336797.1:1027-3669 GCF_002776525.5 Piliocolobus tephrosceles
TACAGGTGAGAGCAACCGCGCCTGACCCTAAAACAGATTCTTACTTGATTGATTTCCGAGTTCCAAGGGGAAATACAAAAGTCGAACTTGAGAGAAAGTAAAAGTGGAGTAAGGCTTCAGAAGGCTGTGATTGGTGTTGGAGAAACATTACTAGGAAATAAAGCTGGGATAATAAAATCTGAGAAATCCCACAGTGTTTATCTACAGGTGGGAATCATATCCCACATGTGGGCGGAGTCAGGGATCCCTGTGTTGTAAAATCAGGGAGGGAATTGAATATCTGGACTTGTGTCAATTAACATACAAAACTCAGTGCTTTTCATGTTCTCATTCACAAGCTATCTGTGTTCCTTCTTTGTCAGCAACCGTAGTCATAGGCTTCCTAATTTTGACCATGGGAAAAGAGGAGAGGCCTCTGCGTGTTTGTGTCTGTTGGTTAGGCTGTGGTGCAGGTGGTGTCACACTTCAGTGAAGGTCTGGCTTTTCATCACAGGTTGATCTGAAAATTGTGTACAAGGCTGGTGTCTCACGTGTTCTTTCTCCAACCTCAGCTTTTCTTAGTGCCTGAAGTGTCTGCAAGTGGAAATCCAGAAGAAGACAGAGAGAAACTGAGTTCTTGACAATGTATTTACTAGTGAGTAGCGGATGCCTCTTTCTACTGAAATTATACCCATATTGCTGGCAAATGGGCAGTTTTCTCCAGTTTGCATGGGTGTTTCATTTTTATTCTTTTTGTTTGTTTGTTTTTATGATGCAAAACCCACCCAGCCTTGGTGTTCCAAGTGCAATCAGAAGACTTTCATGTATCCGGCCTCCAATTAAGTTTTCTGAGGACTCTAGGTTGGGTATCATGTGTCAAAGATTCCTAAATTATCAATATAATTTCTAATATTACACTGCTTTATTCCAGCCCCTATTCAGGCTATTTACAAAAAAAAAGACATGAGAGGTCTCATTTATGTATTTCTTTTTCTTCTATCCATCCTATAACCTCACAGGGAAATAATTGACCCATTAACTGTACTGTTGGCTGAAGTAGACTTAGGATTGTGATGAATGCAGGCAATAGAGATGCATGAAGAGCAGAAGATCACAGCCCAATAATGAGGCTGATGTTCTAGCAGCTGACTTCAATAGGCCCGTGTGATAGGCCTTGGGCAAGAGCTGCACAGTGTTGAGGGAAAAGGAGGGTTTGATAAAATATATTTGTGCTTTTAAAAACTTTGCAAAAGGACAACTAAAGAAGTCATTATTATTCTTATCTCCATTTGTTTTACCTTTTGATAATAAACCTTTTTGCCTTCTGGTAACTGAAAGTAACATATAAGAAATACAATTACTTAATTATGGTTGCACACTCAGGAGAAGGAATATAGTAGATCGAGTACAATTTAGGGTTCTGTGGAAATGCTTTATAAGGACTGGTTAGAAAAAATAAAACAGTAAAGAGGCCTTTTTAGCCTTGAACAAGCAAAGTGACAAGGTAAAGTTAAAAGAGAGACAGTGATAACTGATGTTTGGATTGCCCAGAGAAAGTTGAGAACAGGAGGCTTCATATCACAGGAATCATCAGACTAAGACTTCCTCAGTATAGCAGCCTCAGAGGTCTTGTCTTGTGCTGCTGGACTCTCTTCAAGCCTTGCCCTGAACACCTGAATTACATAACATTAGAGTGACTATATGTATGAATTGAATCCTATATTCTGTGTAAAACTTCTTCAGTTTTGAAGAATGCTGGAGCCTGGTTCATTACTTTTTAACTTTTTAATGAATAAGGGACAAATGACCTGTATTTAATAAATATTTGCTAGATAGGAAACATGTTTTCTATTACTTCTTTAGATTATTCAAAGCACATAATAGGTCTTTTAACCATTTGATTGGTGAGAAACCTGTGGTTCATCCAGAGAAATAATTTATTTAATCACGGTCATGTTTAAAAAGTAGTAAATCATGGTTATTGGCCTTGTGACAAATCTGTAATTTACTTGAAATTCATAGTAAATTTGTTTTATTTATGAAAGTTCAAGTGAAAATTTTATCATCAGTTATGTACAGGTGATTAATGCATTACTGAAAATTATCTGGGCTATATTATGCCACACCCCATGCGATATTTCTTTATAGTAAAGTTTAATGGATTAAGAGTGGGTATGTCTCTGTGAGTGAATCTGAAAGGCAGACACCAGCTTAGTATTGAGAATGAACTGGCTGGAACCTAAAACACTGAGTGTTCTGCATACGCAGGTCCTACCTACGTCATCTCAGCCTTCCTCCTCTGGACATTAAAAGGGATTCTCTGTCTAAACTAAAACATCTGTGATATTTTAGAAGAAAGTGACTTTTGAAGATGTAGCTATTGACTTCACCCAGGAAGAGTGGGCCATGATGGACACATCCAAGAGAAAGCTGTACAGAGATGTAATGCTGGAAAACGTCAGTCACGTGGTGTCCCTTGGTGAGTCCCTCAACATTCACATACATATGTAGACACACATTGACTCATTCATTCAATAAGTGTTGGAACAGCTTCCCCATATCTCACTCTAATCTCTTCTCTGATTCTCTCACAGATCTTATCTGAAAAAACTTTGAGCTCTCTAAACCTGCCTGAAAGAAGTATCTTTATTTTATTTTATTTT
>NW_022336798.1:0-1051 GCF_002776525.5 Piliocolobus tephrosceles
TGTATATAGATACAAACAATAAGAAATATCATAGGAGAAACGGTGAATGCCATATTCTCATTTGTCATGCTTACGAATCATTGTACTTGATTATGTTTTTTTTTTTTTTTCTTTTTTTTTTTTAAAGAATCAAAAATAGTTTTAATTAAACTGTATAGTTTTTTTTTATAAATTTAATCGCATTTAATGGTGCTTAATTGTATGTAACCATGCATAAATAGTATTTTATTTAAAAAAAAAAATACTGCATTTCAGTATAACATAAAAACATTGTAATTATGCTAATAACAATTGACTGTTCGGGTGTTATATTTTGATATGATACAAAACGTACAACCATGAAACTATAGTCATAAAAGTATAACAACAAATATAGTCATAACTAAAAGTGTATTCATAAACACTTAATAATAAACATGCAGTACAGACATAAACACATAATCATATATCTAAAATGGTTGAACGTATAAAATTGTTAGAATCACATAAAATTGTTAGAATCACATAAGACTGTTAGAATCATATAAGACTGTTAGAATCATATAAAATTGTAAGAATCATATAAAATATATAAATTACTTTTTTCTTTTCTGTCTACTGTTGTCACCATTAGTACTTTTTTATTAAAAATAACTTTTTATGAGACTAAATACATATTCACCCGCATCCCTCAATTTTTGAAAAAAGCTAGTTTTCAAATTTACTTCTTTAGGCTTTAAAGCTAAATCTCTCGTCCTTTGATCCTCTTCTTCTTCATTCTCTGATAAAATAGCTTTATAGTCAAATTTCTCATAATCTTCACTTACAGTTACATCTTCATATTCATCCTTACCTTCATCCTCATCTTCGTATTCATCTTCTTCATCCTCTTCATCCATATCATAATCCTCTTCTTCTTCTTCTTCTCTTTTTTTTTTTTTTTTTTTTTTTGATTTTGTAGCTTTTTTTTTTATTTTTTCAAAATCTTCATCTTCGTCATCCTCGTCATCCAAATCATAATCCTCGTCTTCATCATCATCATCATCTCTTATTTTTTTTTTTTTTTTTTTTT
>NW_022336798.1:1151-1983 GCF_002776525.5 Piliocolobus tephrosceles
TTTTTTTTTTTTTTGTAGCTTTTTTTTTTTTTTTTTTTAGAACCTACATCTTCGTCATCCTCGTCATCAAAATCATAATCATCGTCTTCATCATCATCTCCTATTTTTTTTTTTTTTTTAAAACCTACATATTCGTCAACTATGTCATCACTAATATCATCTTCCAGATATACATTATCTTCGGCTTTCTTATTCCAATCAGTCGTTTTAAGGTTTTTTTTTTTAGCCTTCTCGTCATCACTTTCGTAAAGAAGAACTTGTTCATCATCAACACGATTACTTTCCATATCATACTCAAAATTAAGTCCTTTATCATACATGCTTTCATCATGTTCACTATGTGGCATATCATGTGCCATTTCATCCATATCATCATCTACTTTTTTATCTATATCATCATCTACTTTTTTATCTATATCATCATCTACTTTTTTATCTATATAATAATCTACTTCTTTATCTATATAATAATCTACTTTTTTATCTATATCATAATCTACTTTTTTATCTATATCATAATCTACTTTTTTATCTATATCATAATCTACTTTTTTATCTATATAATAATCTACTTTTTTATCTATATCATAATCTACTTTTTTATCCATATCACGATCTACTTTTTTACCTTTGCGTTTATCTATCTTGTCATGTATTTCGTAATCTACTTTTTTATCTATATCATAATCTACTTTTTTATCTATATAATAATCTACTTTTTTATCTATATCATAATCTACTTTTTTATCTATATCATAATCTACTTTTTTATCCATATCATAATCTACTTTTTTACCTTTGCGTTTATCTATCTTGTCATGTATTTCGTAAT
>NW_022336799.1:0-900 GCF_002776525.5 Piliocolobus tephrosceles
AAAAAAATTTTTTTTTTCAAAAATGTGAACAGAATACATAGTGCTTCCCCATCACACACACACACCCACACGCATTAACTTTTTTATTTTCAAGAAGTCTCATTTGGACTAAAAGTTCTAGTGCAAATATTATTTTGACCTGTCATGTGTGTCCTTTTTAAGGAAAAAAAAAACTCACTGAATAAATATTATCTCTAGATGAGATGTTTAAAGGCCATGTAAAGGCACAGCAACAAGGAAGACAGACTTTGCCAGAAGTCAAATCTAACAGCACCTGGATCTGGACTTCCTACCTCCAGAACTGTGAGAAAATACATTTCTGTCATTTAAGCCACCCAGTCCATGGTATTTTGTTATGGCATATCTACCTCACTAGCACAACTTCTAAGGCAAAGCAAGGTGGGGGACCCTCCTCTAAACAGATATCATGGCTTTTAAGAAAACTACTACCATAAGTGATAGGGCAATAAATAAGCTACATTGAAAAAGATACATAAACAGGTAGGTGGATAGATGCCTCCCAAAACACCATAAGTGTATATCAATTCTAAATTAGGTTAATGACATACATTTTATATTATTTTTTGATATGGAATTTCATTCTGTCACCCAGTCTGGAGTGTGGTGGAACAATCTTGGCTCAGTGCAACCTCTGTCTCCCAGGTTCAAGCAATTATCCTGCCTCAGTCTCCCCAGTAGCTTGGATTACAGGCGTGTGCCACCCGCCTAGCTAATTTTCTGTATTTTTAGTAGACATGGGGTTTCACCATGTGGGCCAGGCTGGTCTCAAACTCCTGACCTCAAGTGATCTGCCCACCTCAGTCTCTCAAAGTGCTGGGATTACAGGCATGAGCCACTCTGCCCAGCCAATGACATAAATTTTAAAAGCATAATTTAAAG
>NW_022336799.1:1000-3248 GCF_002776525.5 Piliocolobus tephrosceles
GGCTCAATGCAACCTCTGCCTCCAGAACTCAGGCAATCCTCCTGCCTTAGCCTCCCCAGTAACTGGGACTACAAGTATACACCACAACACCTGGCTATTTCTTGTATTTTTTTTGTAGAGATGGGGCTCTCCTCATGTTGCCCAGGCTCGTCTTGAACTCCTGTGCTAAATCAATCCTGCCACCATGCCCAACCAATTTAAAGCCTTTTACATGAATATAAGAGGTAGGGAATAGAAAGTGTCCAATATAATATTAAAGATTATGTTGAGGGTATTATCTATGTTATACCATTATTTTCATATAAATATAATAAAATGCTATGCTCAAGATCTTTTCAATACACATAGCTGAGAGAGGATTAGTATTCAGGGAACCTAACAAAACTACAAATCATTATAAAAATACTAAAAACACATATTACTGGTGGGATGGGTCTCTAAATTTGATTTGAGCAGGGTTAACAAAATAAGCCACAAGAAAGTACATGGAAAATGTTTTGTTACTTAGGTTGAGGTTTGAGTTTACTCACCTGCCTTTTTCAGCATATCCAATATTTGGTTCCAACTAAAAGATGGCGTATTTGGGTATTTAAAACACAAAAATCATCAATGCAGAAAATTGGCAAGAATACCAAAAAATATTGTACAACATTCTTACAGTATAGTCTTACATTCTTAGCAAGAATATCAACAAACTGTTGATGAATATATAAATTAGAAAATCATAATTTGGCAACATATCAGAAATTTCACTTAGGCATATTCTAGTAACTAGGCTGTCTACAGATTTGCACAATTACAAGAATAGTTATTGTACTGTCGAACAAATTGGAAACATATAAAAGATCATTTATAACACTGCTTCAGTGATATAAGGTGAATCAGCCCAGACTACACTTGTTAACATGGATAAATTTCAAAACATAAGATAAAAATCAGCAGAATGCATCATCTCTTATTAAATATATCATTTTAATTCTATATGTATAATTAAAAATGTGCATGAGTATGCACATGTCATGGAAAATATGCATTTGGTATAAAACACAAATTTCTTGAAGTGATTCCCTCTGAGGAGGAAGGGAGGCATCAAAACTATGCCTAACATCTGAAAAAATTATACCTGTTAATATATTCACCAAGAAGGTGAAGTACATCTTAACATTCATTATTTCCCTACAATTGTTGAGTTTTTTAAATAAATTTAAAAGATTACATCATCTACTTCATAGATTAAATTTTGTGAACCTAAGATATCACCTGTCATCAAAAACAAAGATTTACCTTTTATAGATCACATTTTTAAAAAGTCTGAAAAAGCTAGGAAGTTAGATTTTAAATACATATATAATTGACTCTTAAACAATCAAAGGGTTAGAGCTCACTCCCTGCACAGTTGAAAATCTATGTATAACTATTAACTCTCCAGCCACTAATAGGCTACTGTAACCAGAAATCTTGCCAATAACATAAACAGTGAATAAACACATTTTGTATGTTATAGATTGTATACTATGGTTATGGTAAACTAGAGAAAATATATTTATCATTAAATGGAAGTTCATTATCATACAGGTCTTCATCCTTGCCATATTCACAATGAGAAGGCAGAGGAGGAAGTGTTGGTCTTGCTGTTTCATGGGTAGCAGATACAGAATAAAATAGACAAGTAGTGGACCCACACAGTTCAAACTTATATTGTGTAAGAGTCAACTAGATTTATATTAATAGATTTATATTAATATACATCCATAGATTATACATATAATGTTCATTATGTGTGCATTCATATTCGTTCTTATTAATTTTAACTTTTGTCTCATAGAGCCATGTCCTAACAAGGGGACTTGCACCAAAAATGATAGAACAAAAGTATTTACCTATCAGAATTTTCCAATAACTTTTAAACATAACAATAGAAACCCATTCAGAAAATTAAATTTGATGTAATTAGGTAGTTATTGAAAATGAAATCTTCAGTTCTATTCCTGGCAGCAATTCATTCATCTGAATTGATTTTTAAAACCACATCCTTGTCTTTGCCGTCTTTTGAGCTATGTGGATTGATTCCATTGGGTTTCCTTCCCAATCTGCAGCCTCTCTATAGTCATCTAGTCATGGGTGTTATTTGCATCAGAATGAGATAAAGCTATGTATTCATGATAATCTGGAGAAAAGTGAGGGCATCCTCTGGGTGGTATCAGAAAAGTTGGAGGCAGCCCTGGCTCCTATGCATTGTGAGATATTC
>NW_022336800.1:0-3276 GCF_002776525.5 Piliocolobus tephrosceles
TTTATGCTTGTACTAGGGATAACATTACTTTACATACTACCATTACAGTCTTAGAGTATTATAAATATCACTTTGTATTAGTTATACCACTAGGTTTTATGAGTTGGTAAGTTTTCTGTTATTAATTAACAACCTTTTTTTTCTAGTTTAAAGAACTCTCTTGTAGCAATTCCCGTAAAGCATCCACCATCCAGTGCTGATGAACTTCCTTAGATTTTGTTTGTATGGGAACATTTTTATTTCTCCCTTATTTCTGAAGGGAAGATTTGATGCATAAAGAATTATTGGTTGGCAGGCAGGTTTCTTCCCTTTGACACTTGAATATATCATCTTACTAACTCAAGAAGTCCACTAATAGTCATATTGTGACATCTTTGTGTGTAATGCATATTTTAGCTCTTGCTGCTCTCAGGATGTTTTCATTGTCTTTGATTTTTGATGGTTTCCATATAGTATGTTTTGATGAACTCCCCTTTGTTTGAATTTAATTGGTGACTTCTGCAATACTTGTACCTGGATGTTGACTTCCTTCCTCAGAATGGGAAAGTGTTCACCAATTATTTCTCTAATTTTTTTTTTCTAGCCCTGTATCTCTTTCTTCTTTTTCTGCAGTGCCAATTATGCAATAGGTTAGGTCTGTTGATGGTGTCCCATAATTCCTGTAGGCTTTCTTCATCCTTTATTCTTTCTACTTCCCTATTGAGTAATTTCAAGTGTTTGTCCTTTAGTTCACTGATCCTTCCACCAACTTGATCTAGCTGGCTGTAGACACTTTGCATTGCCTTTTTTAGTTTAGTCATTGCATTATTTATCTCTAGCACTTCTATTTGTTTTTAATTGTTTCTGTTTCTTTGTCAAACTTCTCTTGTTCATGTATTGATCTCCAAATTTCACTTAGTATTCATATATTCTTGGAGTTCACTGAGATTTTTAAGAGGAATATTCTGAATTCTTTTTCTATAATTTCGTAAATTTCCCTCTTGTAGTGTCCATTTTTGGAGCTTTGCTCGTTTCTTTCAGAGGTTTCTCGATTTTCTGAATCTTTGTATTGTGCCCTTGTGTGGGTGTGTTTGTTGAGACAGACGTCTTTTCTGGTTTTTGCAGGAGTTCTTTGGCAAGGATAGACATTCACTTGTTAGTCTAGTCTATGACTCTGGATGGGCCAGCTGATGATGACCTGGGGCATACAGAGCTTGCTTTCAGGTTCTTTAGATGTTTGGATTGCTGCTGACTTTGCTCTGAATTCTTATGGGGCAGCTGGCTACACTCTGCTATCCAGCAAGACTGTTAGCTAACATCTGCTACCGGGTTGAGCTGGCGTAAGGGCATTGCAATTTCCTGATTCAGAATAGACTACAGCATGTATTCCCTGGATTGAAGATACTGCCATTTGGGTTCAGCAGTTGAGAGTTGCCAAGAGGCGCCACAGTTAAGTTGATTGGAATAAATAGACCAAGTGCTATGTGCAGTAGAAATGCACAGTTGAAATTTGCCTCTCTCCTTGGGTGGGGTCTGGGAGTGAGCTTTGAGGTGCAAGGATTAAACTTCAGGGTGTGGCAGAATTAATACATGCTTATTTTTGGAATTCACTGCAGTGGTTCTCCCTCCCTGGGTGGGTCTAGTGGTAAAGTTTGAGGTCAACAGGAGCCTGATTAAACTCTCAGTTGTGCAGAACTTGTGCCCGCTTCTTGTCAAAAGTCATCTCCCTCCCTAAGTGGGGTCTGGAGATGGGCTTTGAGGCTGTGGATGAATGATGATTAAGCTCTTGGGTGTCAGAAATCTAGTGGCTGCTTGTTGTGAAAATTTGTTATGGGGGTCTTCTTCCTAAGAGTGAGCCTGGGGTAGGATCTGAGGCTGGACCTGGAGGCTGGCCATTTGGAATTCAAGCAAGATAGTACTTTCCACTTTTTCTGGGAGTGACCAGCTTAGCATTGTGAGTGAGATATACTGTAGCTAATACTGTAATTGAGTGTCACTGCTGACAGGTACACTGAGCTTTCATCAAAATCTGTATGCTATTTTTGTGGGTCCTTCCTTTTCCTTTGTTTTTCCTATCTGGCCCCAGGGGGTCTATTCATGTAGTTTCTCACTACAAATGCAGTGAGCCTCCTGGGAAGCATCAGAGAATGCTAGGGAAGCTGGATGTCTGCCTCCCCAAAACTCTTTTCCCACTGTAGACTACCATGGGGAATCCTCTCTATGTGGCACAGAGCCAACTTGGGATAAAGGAAGTGGTGATGTAGTCAAACAAAGCCATTTTGCCTACACACTTAATGCAGCTTTCTATTCTGTTCCATGGAATGTGCAGGTGACTCGGGCTTATTTCCACATTTTGAGGTTTTCAACAAGGTGGTGTTTTTGTCTGTGGATAGTTCTAGTTGGCCATTTGATTGAAGGGGGGAGGAAAGCCTGGAAACTTCTATTCCTTCTGACATCTCCTTCCTTTTTTTTTTTTTTTTTTTTTTTTTGAGACGGAGTCTTGCTCTGTCGCCCGGACTGGAGTGCAGTGGCCGGATCTCAGCTCACTGCAAGCTCCGCCTCCCGGGTTTACGCCATTCTCCTGCCTCAGCCTCCGGAGTAGCTGGGACTACAGGCGCCCGCCACTTCGCCTGGCTAGTTTTTTGTATTTTTAGTAGAGACGGGGTTTCACCGTGTTAGCCAGGATGGTCTCGATCTCCTGACCTCGTGATCCGCCCGTCTCGGCCTCCCAAAGTGCTGGGATTACAGGCTTGAGCCACCGCGCCCGGCGACATCTCCTTCCAAAAAAGGAGAGTTATTGCTTAATGAATTTATAGTTTTGGTTTGTGGTGTTGAAACTTTTTGGCAATAAATAGTGGTGATGGTGACATAACATTGTGAATGTAATTAATGCCATGGAATTGTACACTTTGAAAATGGTTGAAATGGTAAATTTTATGTTATATATATTACCATAATTTTTTAAGTAAACAAGAAATACCTACAACACTCATTAAAAATTATATAAAAATAGGAAAGGATCCAGTTTCAGCTTTCTACTTATGGCTAGCCAATTTTCCCAGCACCATTTATTAAATAGGGAATCCTTTCCCCATTTCTTGTTTTTGTCAGGTTTGTCAAAGATCAGATGGTTGTAGATGTGTGGCATTATTTCTGAGGGCTCCGTTCTGTTCCATTGGTCTATATCTCTGTTTTGGTACCAGTACCATGCTGTTTTGGTTACTGTAGCCTTGTAGTATAGTTTGAAGTAAGGTAGCGTGACGCCTCCAGCTTTGTCCTTTTGACTTAGGATTGTCT
>NW_022336800.1:3376-4504 GCF_002776525.5 Piliocolobus tephrosceles
CCTATCCATGAGCATGGTATGTTCTTCCATTTGTTTGTGTCCTCTTTGATTTCACTGAGCAGTGGTTTGTAGTTCTCCTTGAAGAGGTCCTTTACATCCCTTGTAAGTTGGATTCCTAGGTATTTCATTCTCTTTGAAGCAATTGTGAATGGAAGTTCATTCCTGATTTGGCTTTCTGCTTGTCTGTTACTGGTGTATAAGAATGCTTGTGATTTTTGCACATTAATTTTGTATCCTGAGACTTTGCTGAAGTTGCTTATCAGCTTAAGAAGATTTTGGGCTGAGACGATGGGGTTTTCTAAATATACAATCATGTCATCTGCAAACAGGACAGGGACAATTGGACTTCTTCTTTTCCTAACTGAATACCCTTGATTTCTTTCTCTTGCCTGATTGCCCTAGCCAGAACTTCCAACACTATGTTGAACAGGAGTGGTGAGAGAGGGCATTCCTGTCTTGTGCCAGTTTTCAAAGGGAATTTTTCCAGTTTTTGCCCATTCAGTATGATATTAGCTGTGGGTTTGTCATAAATAGCTCTTATTATGTTGAGGTACGTTTCATCAATACCGAATTTATTGAGCGTTTTTAGCATGAAGGGCTGTTGAATTTTGTCAAAAGCCTTTTCTGCATCTATTGAGATAATCATGTGGTTCTTGTCTTTGGTTCTGTTTATATGCTGGATTACGTTGATTGATTTGCGAATGTTGAACCAGCCTTGCATCCCAGGAATGAAGCCCACTTGATCATGGTGGATAAGCTTTTTGATGTGCTGCTGAATCCGGTTTGCCAGTATTTTATTGAGGATTTTTGCATCGATGTTCTCAAGATGGATTAGAGACTTAAATGTTAGACCTAATACCATAAAAACCCTAGAAGAAAACCTAGGTAGTACCATTCAGGACATAGGCATGGGCAAGGACTTCATGTCTAAAACACCAAAAGCAATGGCAGCAAAAGCCAAAATTGACAAATGGGATCTAATTAAACTAAAGAGCTTCTGCACAGCAAAAGAAACTACCATCAGAGTGAACAGGCAACCTACAGAATGGGAGAAAATTTTTGCAATCTACTCATCTGACAGAGGGCTAATTTCCAGAATCTACAAAGAACTCAAACAAATATACAAGA
>NW_022336801.1:0-917 GCF_002776525.5 Piliocolobus tephrosceles
AAAAGGAACCTCAGACCACTGCCTTCGCCCCTGGACTTCACAGTCAGTGAAGAGCACTGCCAGTTCCTTAGCAGGAACCTGGGTACCCCAAACCCCATTTTCCTACATCCCCTGAGAAGCAATTGTTATCCTGCATTGGTACCAGATGGCATTGTTCCTTTTTTTTTTTTTTTGAGACAGAGTTTCGCTCTGTCACCCAGGCTGGAGTGCAGTGGCATGATCTCAGCTCACTGCAACTTCCACCCCCCGGGTTCAAGCGATTCTCCCACATCAGCCTCCCAAGTAGCTGGGACTACAGGCACCCACCACCATGCCTGGCTAATTTTTGTATTTTTAGTAGAGATGGGGATTCACCATGTTGGTCAGGCTGGTCTCAAACTCCTGACCTTGTGTTCCGCCTGCCTTGGCCTCCCAAAGTGCTGGGATTACAGGCATGAGCCACCACTCCCGGCCTCGTTCTGCCTGTAGTCCTCGGCAGTCTGTTCACCAGCACTTGATGGAGGTCGCTGTTCGCTTACCCAGCTGCTAGGCTCATTCCCTGTTGCTAGACACTGGGTGGTTCCCCTTGTTTGCTGTGGTGCAGAATGCAGGAAGTCTCGGATACCATGGTAGACTGCATCATTGCTCACAAGTACTCAATCCCCCAAGCTCTTGCACCTCCCACTCCCCCGACCTGTTAAAAAAGCACTGCCATGGTGAAATGTAACCCAAAAAAGAAAAGTAGTCTGGGCGCATTGACTCACACCTGTAATCGCAGCACTTTGGGAGGCTGAGATGGGTGGATCACCTGAGGTCCAGAGTTTGAGACCAGCCTGGTCAACATGGTGAAACCCCGTCTCTATTAAAAATACAAAAGAATTAGCCGGGCATGGTGGCATGCGCCTATAATCCCAGCTACTTGGGAGGCTGAGGCAGGA
>NW_022336801.1:1017-2766 GCF_002776525.5 Piliocolobus tephrosceles
AATAAAGATGTACAGTGTATAATGCTTATCAAAGCAGACAGTCCCATGTCATCACCCAGGTCAAGAATTTGAATATCACTGCCCCAAAAGCCCCTCTCATTCCCTTCCTATCACTTCCCAATGTGGCCATGAACTTGATTCTTATGCTAATCACTTTGGTCTTTATAGTTTGACCAGTTAAGCATGCATTCCTAAAAATGATGGGATATGTTTGGGCTGTTTTGAGACTTTAAATAAAGGAAATTATTCAGTATAATATTTTTCCCTCCTCCACTCTTTTTTTTTTTTTTTTTTTTCAGACAGAGTTTGGCTCTTGTTGCCCAGGCTGGAGTCCAATGGCGCCATCTTGGCTCACTGCCACCTTCAGATTCAAGCAATTCTCCTGCGTCAGCCACCCGAGTAGCTGGGATTACAGGCATGTGCCACCACGCCCGGCTAATTTTTTGTATTTAGTAGAGATGGGATTTCACCATGTTGGTCAGGCTGGTCTCGAACTCCTGACCTCAGGTGACCCACCCACCTCAGCCTCTCAAAGTGCTGAGATTACAGGTGTGAGTCACCGCTCCCAGCCCTCTCCTCCACTCTAAAGGGAAGTGTTATTTTGTGTCTAGATTCTTTGCTCAATATTGGTAGATTAATTCAAGTGGCTGCATGTAACAATGTTGCCTCATAGTATTCCACTGGATAAATGTGTCACCATTGATTGCCTCCTTCAACTGTTTTTTTTTGGTTGGTTTCCCATTTGGGCTGTTATGGCTAATGCTGCTGTGAACAATTATGTATACGTCTTTTTTTGTTTGTTTTTTTTCTGTTTTCTGTTTTTTGGTTTTTTTTTAGACAGAGTCTCACTCTATCGCCCAGGCTGGAGTGCAGTGGCAAGATCTCGGCTCACTGCAAGATCCACCTCCCGGGTTCCCGCCATTCTCCTGCCTCAGCCTCCTGAGTAGCTGGGACTACCGGCGCCCACCACCACGCTGAGCTAATTTTTTGTATTTTTAGTAGAGACGGGGTTTCGCCGTGTTAGCCAGGATGGTCTCGATTTCCTGACCTCATGATCTGCCTGCCTCGGCCTCCCAAAGTGCTGGGATTACAGGTGTGAGCCACAGCACCTGGCCAATGTATGTCTTTTGTTAAACATAGATGTTCATTTCGATAGGTATATGACTAGGTGGGGAATTGCTAGGTCATAGAGTATATGCACTGGGTTGAGTAGTGTCCCCATATAAGTCATTGCATATAAGAATCAAGTTAAGGTGAGGTCATACTGGATAAGGGTGACCCCTAGTCCAATGCCTGGTGTTTTTAAAGGAGGAGAAAAAGAGACAGACACAGGGAGGAGAGCGCCTCATGAAGCTGAAGGCAGAGATTGGAATGACACGTCCGCACGCCAAGGAACACGGAGCGTTGCTGGGAACCACTGGAAGAAGCCAGAAGAGACTCATGGCGCTGACTCTCCCTCACAGTTCCAGAAGGAACCCGCCCTGGTGCCACCTTGATTTTGGACTTCTGGCCTTCAGAACTGGGAGAGAATAAATTTCTGTTGCTTTAGAATTCTCAGTCTCGGCCGGGCGCGGTGGCTCAAGCCTGTAATCCCAGCACTTTGGGAGGCCGAGACGGGTGGATCACGAGGTCAGGAGTTCGAGACCATCCTGGCTAACACGGTGAAACCCCATCTCTACTAAAAATACAAAAAACTAGCCTCCCGAGTAGCTGGGACTACAGGAGCCCGCCACCTCGCCCGGCTAGTTT
>NW_022336803.1:0-605 GCF_002776525.5 Piliocolobus tephrosceles
TATAGTTACAATAGTAATAGAAATTACAATAACAATAGTATCTATATTAATGATTGTATGCATGCACAGTTAAGAAAAAACGAAAACATAAATAATTATAATAATATAAATTATATACATTCGAATGACATGAATTTGAGTTATAATATTCATAATAATAATTTTAAAGTCAATAGTAGTAATAATTATGTTGATAATAAAAATTATATTAATTATAATAACAATAGTAACAGTTACTATAATAAGGACAATGATATAGCTAAAATAAAAAACGAAAAGCTGAATAATTATACACGTAAATTATATAATAATTATATTCATATATATGAACATATTAAAACACAGTTTCATAATTATGAAGAAAATAAAAAAAATAACAATAGTGACAATGTTAATTATTGTAACAATAATTATAATAGTGATGATTGTATGAGTAATAATACAGCTACTGTTACTGGACATACAGCTACCTACAATTCGAATGAAAAAGTATATGATAATACTCCATTATTAAATGCATATAAATCTAATAAAATACCTCTGTATAATTATGATGAAAAATTAAGTAACTCTTGTCGTTTTTTTATTACCGTAAATAATCCCTA
>NW_022336803.1:615-1220 GCF_002776525.5 Piliocolobus tephrosceles
TATAGTTACAATAGTAATAGAAATTACAATAACAATAGTATCTATATTAATGATTGTATGCATGCACAGTTAAGAAAAAACGAAAACATAAATAATTATAATAATATAAATTATATACATTCGAATGACATGAATTTGAGTTATAATATTCATAATAATAATTTTAAAGTCAATAGTAGTAATAATTATGTTGATAATAAAAATTATATTAATTATAATAACAATAGTAACAGTTACTATAATAAGGACAATGATATAGCTAAAATAAAAAACGAAAAGCTGAATAATTATACACGTAAATTATATAATAATTATATTCATATATATGAACATATTAAAACACAGTTTCATAATTATGAAGAAAATAAAAAAAATAACAATAGTGACAATGTTAATTATTGTAACAATAATTATAATAGTGATGATTGTATGAGTAATAATACAGCTACTGTTACTGGACATACAGCTACCTACAATTCGAATGAAAAAGTATATGATAATACTCCATTATTAAATGCATATAAATCTAATAAAATACCTCTGTATAATTATGATGAAAAATTAAGTAACTCTTGTCGTTTTTTTATTACCGTAAATAATCCCTA
>NW_022336804.1:0-522 GCF_002776525.5 Piliocolobus tephrosceles
ATTATGTCAAAACATTCTTATTAAATAACAAATGTAATAATAATTATAGTGACATTAAATGCAGTCATTGTTTTTAATATATATATATATATTCTAATTTTCTTAATTAAATAAGAAAAAGAAATGCTTTTGATCTGCACGTGTGCCTAAAATCAGTATTACTACCTCATATCCACACTCGTACGCACATAACCCCATTCTCTCCCTGTAAAACCAAAATGATGAACTCGTTTTTTTCTGATGATACGACTGAAGAAGACAATCTAATAAAAAGCATAACAAAAAGTAACACTATTAAAATTCCTAATATTATAAAGGACATAGCAACTTCTAATTTTATAAACAGGGATAGTAAGGGTTGCACAAAAAATGAGAATACAAATATAAAAACTGAAATAATAGACTCATATGGTACCAACAATAAAAGTTCAATAACAGTTAATAACAATAGTGCTGCTGGTAAAAACAATAATAATGATAGCTATTCGACTGAAGAAGTGCTTAGTGCTGATCTGCATACTA
>NW_022336804.1:622-1144 GCF_002776525.5 Piliocolobus tephrosceles
ATTATGTCAAAACATTCTTATTAAATAACAAATGTAATAATAATTATAGTGACATTAAATGCAGTCATTGTTTTTAATATATATATATATATTCTAATTTTCTTAATTAAATAAGAAAAAGAAATGCTTTTGATCTGCACGTGTGCCTAAAATCAGTATTACTACCTCATATCCACACTCGTACGCACATAACCCCATTCTCTCCCTGTAAAACCAAAATGATGAACTCGTTTTTTTCTGATGATACGACTGAAGAAGACAATCTAATAAAAAGCATAACAAAAAGTAACACTATTAAAATTCCTAATATTATAAAGGACATAGCAACTTCTAATTTTATAAACAGGGATAGTAAGGGTTGCACAAAAAATGAGAATACAAATATAAAAACTGAAATAATAGACTCATATGGTACCAACAATAAAAGTTCAATAACAGTTAATAACAATAGTGCTGCTGGTAAAAACAATAATAATGATAGCTATTCGACTGAAGAAGTGCTTAGTGCTGATCTGCATACTA
>NW_022336805.1:0-811 GCF_002776525.5 Piliocolobus tephrosceles
AATTAACAATTATTCTGAACCTGACAATCAAACTTCTTATTATAATAAAACATTAGATATGGATACGTATAATAAAGAATATAATAATACACAACTTAGTCCTAATAATATGAATATGCTAACAACGTGTAATTATAATGATTATATGTACATGCAACAGATATATGCAGGTAAAAATTCTTATAATGAGATAGGTAACAATAATATACTTAATTTGTTACAATCACATAATGGTATTGACAGTGGTAACACCGGGTATAGTATTAGTTGTAACAATAATAATAATGATAATAACAATAATAATAATAATAATAATAGTAATAATAATAATAATAATAATAGTAATAATAGTAATAATAATAATAATAGTAATAATAGTAATAATAATAATAATAATAGTGACATTAGTAATAGTAATAATAGTACTAACTATTATGATACCTATAGCTCAGACATGCCTCATGGTAAAAACAACCCCAATGATCCTTCTAATTTATTAAATAGAAATGTTATATATAATAATAACAATTTTTTACATATGTCAATTTTAAATAATACATCTAATTTGAGTCATAATAATATGTCAAATGTGAATGGAAATTATAATAGTAATAACACAAATAATTATAATAGAACCAACAACATTAACAATACTAATAACAATATGTTATTAATATATGACGATAACAAAAACGAAAATTATATTGTTAATAATAATAGTGTTAACGAATTAAATCAAATAGAAAATGTAATACCTAATGAAACTGCTATTTTAAATACTATTAATCAAACACCCGTTTCATTTAAGAAT
>NW_022336805.1:821-1632 GCF_002776525.5 Piliocolobus tephrosceles
AATTAACAATTATTCTGAACCTGACAATCAAACTTCTTATTATAATAAAACATTAGATATGGATACGTATAATAAAGAATATAATAATACACAACTTAGTCCTAATAATATGAATATGCTAACAACGTGTAATTATAATGATTATATGTACATGCAACAGATATATGCAGGTAAAAATTCTTATAATGAGATAGGTAACAATAATATACTTAATTTGTTACAATCACATAATGGTATTGACAGTGGTAACACCGGGTATAGTATTAGTTGTAACAATAATAATAATGATAATAACAATAATAATAATAATAATAATAGTAATAATAATAATAATAATAATAGTAATAATAGTAATAATAATAATAATAGTAATAATAGTAATAATAATAATAATAATAGTGACATTAGTAATAGTAATAATAGTACTAACTATTATGATACCTATAGCTCAGACATGCCTCATGGTAAAAACAACCCCAATGATCCTTCTAATTTATTAAATAGAAATGTTATATATAATAATAACAATTTTTTACATATGTCAATTTTAAATAATACATCTAATTTGAGTCATAATAATATGTCAAATGTGAATGGAAATTATAATAGTAATAACACAAATAATTATAATAGAACCAACAACATTAACAATACTAATAACAATATGTTATTAATATATGACGATAACAAAAACGAAAATTATATTGTTAATAATAATAGTGTTAACGAATTAAATCAAATAGAAAATGTAATACCTAATGAAACTGCTATTTTAAATACTATTAATCAAACACCCGTTTCATTTAAGAAT
>NW_022336807.1:0-9088 GCF_002776525.5 Piliocolobus tephrosceles
TCTGTCGGGTAAAGGGAAAGATGCCAAAACCCTGATTGGAGTACCACTCAGGAAGAAAAAGGAGAGACACCTGTACCTACTTTATTGATGTGTCTGGGGATATTGTCTACATGAAATTAATTACTGCTCCCAGCTCAGCCTTTACAGCTCCATGACCCTACCAGTAGTTACAAGGGTATTAATATACTTGTATCTACTTGCATACTTGCTTTCAGTCTAATATAGCTCTGATGTAGCAGGTATTTGTGGTATCAAGAGAACATTAAGAACATGACTAAGATTCAGTCAGAATCACCAGTTTACTTAATTGGCCCTCATTTGACATTATAAGTTCCCATATTGAGGCCAGTTCATACATCTTTATACAAAAATTTGAGCTTAAAATTTAGCCTTTTAAGAAACATATAATTCATTTTAATCTGGAAATTTTTATTTTAGACACTCCTAGACCAAATGGGAAAAAATTACAGCACAGTAAAACAATCTTTGAGCTGCATAATGAACATATGTAAGGCAATTTTATTGTAATTGAATATAAAATGGTTTGTGTGACTAACAGAAAATTTTTTTCTAAATTTCCTTAATATTTTTTTCTTTTTGGTTTATAAATACCATTAGTATCAAGTGACTGCAACTATATGGCTTAATCTGGCCTGGGAATTCACAAGAAATAAAGTGTAACTAGTAATTCAAGTTATTTTCTCTACACAGTGGTAATGTCCATTAAATTACAAATAACCATTATGGAGTAGTGAGGGGGTTTGCAATGGAATTTAAAAGAGCTGTTACACTCACGAGTATAATTTTATCTCTTGCAAATTATGGCATGTCTGTTTATACTAATAAGGTATTATAGAGATCATTGAGTCATAGGTAGTTCACATGGGAATATGCTATAGTTTTCTAACCTTTTCCCAGTTGATGTTACCATTGGAAGCCAGAGTTATAACATATCAGTGACAACACAGGGCCATGCTCCTCCTCCTACTCCTATGATTCCCTAAATCTGTGTAACTGAGTCCCATTGCCAGATATGCAATTCTTATGTAGAATAAGCGCCCCGAGGTTTCAAACCCTCCACTGGTATCTCTTTGGCTACACAACACCTCCTCAAACAAGCAATAGCATCAGAAAACCAGTTTGCTTTCCTTTGATGAAGGTGTTGGTTTTGTCTGTGCTTGAGCTTTTCAGGCCTAATTTTCCCTATGGGACCAGTGAATAACTCTGGATGGCAGATAAATCACAGAGTGGAGAGAAAGGAGTGGAAGGCTTCAATGATGATACTCTGTTTCCATCAATGACAGGTAAGCTTTTCAAACTGAAGCTGATGAAAGACCTGAGTAACTTGATTTGCAAGTCAAGCCTGTTTGAGGCATTCTGCTACTGGAATATTCCCAGACTTCATTGGTCTGTGGTTACAAATAAAGCTGAAATATTAATAATATTCCAGTCTTGATGGCTCACTAACTCTGACTGCAAGAGAAGCTATCAGGCCCCTGCAAAATTCCCTCTCCCAAGACTTTTCAGTAGTCCCTGGAGTATATCCCATATGAGCTCTCCTGCAGGGCACTACCTCCTTCCCACCGGGCCTCCACTGAGTACTTCTGTCTCTGCTGACCACCAGTGATGTATGTCTGTTGTCACAAGTAGTATCAGTTTCCTATTGCTACCATAACAAATTACCAAAAAATTTATGGTTTAAAATAATAGAAATTCATTATCTGATATTTCTGGAGGTCAGAAGTGTAAAATGGGTCTTATGGGGCTAAAATCAATATGTTGGCAGAGCTATGTTCCTTCTAGGGGATTAAGGGGAGAATCTACTTCCTTGCCTTTTACAGCTTCTAGAGGTTGCCTGCATTTCTCAGCTCCGGACCCATCTTCCATTTTCAAAGTGCATCACTCCAAGCTCTGCTTCCATTTCCCCGTGGCCACATCTTTTTCTGACTCTTAACACTTCATCCTCCTTCTTATAAGGGCTCTTATAGTTAAACTGGACCCTCTTGCAAAATCTTGGGTAATATCCCCACCTCAAGATCCTGAGCTATTAATAAATCATACCTGCCAGGTCCCTTTACTATGTAAGGCAATATATTCACAGGTTCTGGGAATTAGGATGTGGAAATCTTTGGGGGGCCATTATTTGGCCCACCACAGAAGCTACCTGCCCAGACATGGATGCTGCCTTTTATCTCCACCAATGCCCTAGAATTCTTACAATACAGGAGTGGTTCTGGGTGCAAAACAAAAAAGGGGGTGGGGAGAAACAGGCATCACCCCACTCTATGTCATACCTCAGAAGCACATACTTCAACATTCCTGTGAGAAAAGTTGTCCAGCTTCTACTTCTGTTCCTCGGTGAAGAGCTCTGGTGAAGTTCATAGGCCTGGGCTGGGGTCATTCACCATGTGTTCTTCTCTATCCACTATACTTTATTCCTGCGCAATGCAAGTGAACATTCCCACATACAACTTCCCCTGGCAGACCTTCTAATGTGGAGAATCAACACATGTATGTGGAACTTGGGCATAGTCAACTCCTCAGTACCAACATGCCTAAATCTTAGCTTAGGCCTGTGTTCTCTTGATATAATTCATTAATTTGAGAATTCACTAATCCATCTTAATTCATTCCTGAAAAACTCACTACTAAATGAAAAGCCATTATATTAAAAATGTTGTCATTAAATTTAATGAGAAAAAGTACAACACATCCCATCTCAACCAGCCTCCTCCTAAGATATTGAAAGCATGCAATACTTGCACCTTCCTCTATGACAGTCATATTAATAAATTCACATTCTGTTCATTCACAATATGTGTTAAGATGGACCTGCTGTGGGGTTAGAAGTTGGATGGATGAAGAAAGTCACTGCACAGGGTGGATAACATAATAAAGGTAATGTATTGAAAACAAGCATAGTTGACTCCAGCTTAAACACATCTTTTGTACATATAAATAATTGATAAAATAATTATGCACATTAGTGGTATAATCACTTTGGTAGATTGTCTGCTACCTCTGATAGAAGCACTTAATTAGCATAATTCTAATCAGAATATAGTATATAATGAAATCTGAACCACAAGGTAAAGTATCACTTTTTATATTTATTTAATGGGGTTTTGGATGAAACCACTATATCAAGATAAAAAGGAATTGTTGGAAAAGCGATAAAACTTTTCAAAAGACAATATTTACTTTTGCTACAGGAAGAAAGCCTATATTTATTAGACACTTATTTATGCCAAGCTCAGGGATTTTAAGATAAAGAAACAATCCCCATAGTGAGGAGGTTTGCTGCTTAATGGGAGAGGAAGTATTAAAACTGCACAGAAACAGAGCAAATCATTAATATGGTTATCAGGGAATGAATTGCTGAGCAATTTATATTTTTTCATTCCATATATTGATTTAAAAATATCATACAGTGAACCTGCATAACTTCTGTAAGTAGAAACACTTGTAATTTATCTTTACATTATCTACTTAGTGTAAGTTAACAAGCTACAATTAAGCCACTGAGCACATCCAACACTCATCTCAAATTAAAACTGTCTCTTATACCTTAGAATTGGTGCTTGGTCCTCCAGGTGCTCGCCTGCACTATCCCCATAGCAGCACAGAAGGGGTTTTGCTCTTACTAATTCCACTTTTGCCTCTGTCTGCTCTGACCCAAGAACGCTCTGCCCACCCAGATCCCCAGCTTGAGTGTTGGAGTAAAAAACCTACGGGCGAGGGCGGATGATGCCTCCCGTTTACAAACTCTTCTGAGGGCTAGTGCTGATCTTCCTGGGATGCTAAACCATACATAGTCTTCGTGCTTTTCGTATTTCACGTTCTAGCCACAATTTCAACATCCCATCCCCGTGACATTAGGGAATGATAAATCAGCATGTGGGACAGCTCCCCTGTACAGATTAGTATGGGCGGACCGGGTTCAGCCAAAGCCTGGCTCCTGCCAGATGTCGGCGCCTGTGGGATTAACACTTTCCGGCAGCGCCGCCTTCCCTTGAGTCCCACCACTTCCCCAGACAGCTGTTTTTTTTTTTTATTTTTTTTTATTTTTTTTTATTTTATTATTATACTTTAAGTTCTAGGGTACATGTGCATAACGTGCAGGTTTGTTACATATGTATATATGTGCCATGTTGGTGTGCTGCACCCATCAACTCATCAGCACCCATCAATTCATCATTTCTATCAGGTATAACTCCCCAGTGCAATCCCTCCCCCCTCCCCCCTCCCCATGATAGGCCCCATTGTGTGATGTTCCCCTTCCTGAGTCCAAGTGAGCTCATTGTTCAGTTCCCACCTGTGAGTGAGAGCATGCGGTGTTTGGTTTTCTCTTCTTGTGATAGTTTGCTAAGAATGATGGTTTCCAGCTGCATCCATGTCCCTACAAAGGACGCAAACTCATCCTTTTTTTATGGCTGCATAGTATTCCATGGTGTATATGTGCCACATTTTCTCAATCCAGTCTGTCACTGATGGACATTTGGGTTGATTCCAAGTCTTTGCAATTGTGAATAGTGCCGCAATAAACATACGTGTGCATGTGTCTTTGTAGTAGCATAATTTATAATCCTTTGGGTATATACCCAGTAGTGGGATGGCTGGGTCATATGGTACATCTAGTTCTAGATCTTTGAGGAATTGCCATACTGTTTTCCATAATGGTTGAACTAGTTTACAATCCCACCAACAGTGTAAAAGTGTTCCTATTTCTCCACATCCTCTCCAACACCTGTTGTTTCCTGATTTTTTAATGATTGCCATTCTAACTGGTGTGAGATGGTATCTCATTGTGGCTTTGATTTGCATTTCTCTGATGGCGAGTGATGATGAGCATTTTTTCATGTGTCTGTTGGCTGTATGAATGTCTTCTTTTGAGAAATGTCCGTTCATATCCTTTCCCCACTTGTTGATGGGGTTGTTTGTTTTTTTCTTGTATATTTGTTTGAGTTCTTTGTAGATTCTGGAAATTAGCCCTTTGTCAGATGAGCAGATTGCAAAAATTTTCTCCCATTCTGTAGGTTGCCTGTTCACTCTGATGGTAGTTTCTTTTGCTGTGCAGAAGCTCTTTAGTTTAATGAGATCCCATTTGACAGCTGTTTTAAAAACCTCTGCCTCCCAGGTTCAAGAGCGAAACTCCGTCTCAAAAAAAACAAACAAAAAAAATCCGATAGCTTTTACTTCTTTTCAAATTTTCCTCCTTTGCCCCCCTCCCTCCTTTCCTTGCCTTGCCAGATCTCAGAGTACTTGAAAGCAAATGAAAACAGTATCAACCACCGGCAATGGGAATATATACTTTTCTTAAATAAGTGAGTCTGCCTTAAAACCATTTTGCTCCTTCTTCTTCACCGGGTATTACTAGAAAAGGACGAGGGTGAAATAACTTATTTTAAGGTGGAGAAATATTTAGTGCTAATTTTTTAGTAGCTTTATTGAGGTATAATTTACACATCAATGAATGCATCTATTTTACCAGTACAATTAGCTAGTTTTTGAATATATTTATAGAATTGTGCCACAATAGGAATAATCTAATTTTGGAATATTTCTATCCCCTCCCCCCACGAAAACCCCACAGTGTTCGTTTGCAGTTATTTCTCTCTCCCACCCCAGGTAACCACTAATTTACCTTCTCTCTATAGATATGTCTTTTCTGGGCATTTTATACAAATGGAATCATACAATAGTCTTTTGTGTCTGGCTTCTTTCATTTCGCCTAATGTCTTTGAAGTTCAGTGCTAATGGCTTTTATTGTATGGCAAAGCCCCTTGGAATGGCCAAACTGTTCCAGAAGACTACATAATCTAACTGGACTAAGTGTGCTCTCACAGAACACACTGCATAGACATGTGCCCTAAAATAGGGTGAGAACTTCGATTAGGGTCAAATTCTGAGGAGTGTGTCTGGGGATGGGGGGGTGGCAGGTCTGTCAAGGGCCATATGCAAATCCAAAGCATCTCAACTAGTAGTTGCATTGGTTTTGTTTTAGAGGCAGAAATCCAAAACATTCAATTTACCTGTTATTAAAATGGCACATCAAAGCCACGTAGCTTTCAGAATACAAGGGCTTTTAAACTATCTCCTTTTCATATTATCTAATAAGATTTCATATGTTAAAAGTAAGCACAGTTGACCCTTGAACAACATGTGGGTTAGGGACACCTACTCCCATGCAGTTGAAAATTCGAGTTTAATCTTTGACTCTCCCAAAACTTAACTACTGTTGACCTGAAGCCTGAAACCAGAAACAGTTGATGAACACATATGATGTATGTTATATGTATTATATACCATATTCTTACAATAAAGTAAGCTATAGGAAATGAAATGTTATTAAGAAAATCATAAGGAAGAGAAAAGATATTTACTGTTCATCAAGGGTAGGTGGATCATTATAAAGGCAGGCCTTCATCGTCATCTTCACCTTGAGTAAGCTGAGGAGGAGGAAGAAGAGGAGGGGTTGGCCTTGCTGTCTTGGGGTGGCAGAGGCAGAAGAAAATCTGCCTAGAAGTGGACATGTTGTTCAAGGGTCGTCTATATACATTTCGGTGTTTTACATACTAAAATGATATGCTCCTGTGGAAAGTGTTTTATATTAACTACCATATAATTAATATATAGTTATATAATTAGCTATATAGTTATATAATTATAACCAATTTTTAAATTAACTAATATTATATATCATTAAGGGAGAGCGAAAGAGAAACTAAAAGAATGGGAGGTCAAAGGCAAGCAAAAGGAAGAGAGATTTGTGAGGTGAGAGGGGAGAATCATGAAAGAGAGTAATCTGCCTGTGCCTGCTCCAGTTCTGTTCTCAGCAGGTAGTTATGGCTTTGCAGCTTTTGGCTGCTCTTTCAAACTTCCATGACAGAATGTTCAAAACAGTGCCCTGATGGGGAACTCTTCTCCTAACTGAGGGTGATACCTATAGCGGTGGTTCTCAGCCCTGGTTGCACATTACAATCACCTGGGGAGCTCTGAAACCAAACCCATGCCCTGGCTCATTCCTAAATCAAGCGCATTACAGTGGGACCTGGGCACAAGTACTTTCAAAAAGCCTCTTCAGGGGATTCTAATGTGCAGGCCTGGGCTGGGAACCAGTGGGCTAGATAGAGCAGTGCTTATCAAACTTTTACACACATAAGGATCACCTGGAGATCTTGTTAAACTGTAGATTCTGGGCCGGGCACGATGGCTCACGCCTGTAATCCCAGCACTTTGGGAGGCCAAGGCAGGTGGATCACGAGGTCAGAAGATCGAGACCATCCTGGTTAACATGGTGAAAACACATCTCTACTAAAATACAATAAATTAGCTGGGCATGGTGGCAGGCATCTGTAGTCCCAGCTACTCAGGAGACTGAGGAAGGAGAATGGTGTGAACCTGGGAGGTGGAGCTTGCAGTGAGCCAAGATAGTGCCTCTGCACTCCAGGCTGGGCAACAGAGCGAGACTCCAGCTCAAAACACACACACACACACACACACACACACACACACACACAAAACTGTAGATTCTGAGTCAATAGGTCTGAGGTAGGGGCCTGAGAGTCTGCTTTTATAATAAGCTCCCAGAAATGCTGATGTTGCTGGCTCCTGGAACACGTTTCAAAAGCTGAGGAGCTAGAGGAAATCCAAGTTTTTTGTTTGTTTGTTTGTTTTTTGTGGCATGGAGTATTCCATCATTTACTTTGGTTAGTTCTTAAAGTGGGGCCCCCAAACCAGCAGCATTAGTGTCACCTGAGAACTTGTTAAAAATGCACATCCTCAGGCCCTACCCCAGATTCATTAAATCAGAAGCTCTGGGGGCAGGGCCCAGCAGTTTGTGTTTTAACAAGCCCTGCAGGTGATGCTGATGGACATTTAAGTTTGAAAGCCACTGATCTACCTTTTTTTCTAAGCATGCTATGCCTCTATATATATGTATTCCTTCTAGCTGGCATCCCTTCTTCTTACTGCCTACTCCTCCATACAAAGCTCTCATTAAACTGAGATTTCCATTCTGCAAAACTCACCTTTTCTCTGATGTCTTCTATCCAGTAGTATGCTGTTGTTTCATAATTGGCCTTCTTAGAGGCTAATGCATAGCATTTGTTGATTTCTGTGGTGGAAATACTCCCACTATGACCACCTTCAAGCTATGAATATGAAGATGCTGAAAGCAGAGTTGGGAAGAGATGCACACTCACTACAGAGACGGGCTCTGGCTAGCTGGTTCCAGCACACAACGATTCCGCTAGAGTTATCCCACTGTCTTACATATATGGCTGTATGTCTGCCTCCTGGCTAGATGGTGCATTCCTTAAGGTTAGTTCTGTGTCATTTCTCTCTGCCCTCCACCATCTCTAGAATGGGGCCAATACATAGGTCTTTCATATCTCTTTATTGAATTGAACCCAATCTCCATTAAGAGGTCACGAACTAAC
This sequence comes from Piliocolobus tephrosceles, assembly GCF_002776525.5. Lineage (NCBI taxonomy): Eukaryota > Metazoa > Chordata > Mammalia > Primates > Cercopithecidae > Piliocolobus > Piliocolobus tephrosceles. Next base: position 8,442 of record NW_022336807.1, read on the forward strand.
ACCTGCATACACAACTGAACTTTTCAAAATGAAAATTATTCAATCATGAGATGACCATTTTAGCATTAAAAAACTAAAATGTTGATGAGCATTATAAAATTTATCATCTACATTTTATTTCCAGGATTTGGACACATGTTAAAGTTTAATTCTGATGGTGTCCTTTGGAGACCTTAAGAATGAGAAGCACTGCTTTTTTTCAGTTTCAATGTATGCATGGAGGCCAGGCATGGTGGCTCATTCCTGTAATCCTAGAACTTTGGGAGGCCAAGGAAGGCAGATTGCCTAAGCTCAGGAGTTCGAGACCAGCCTGACCAACATGGTGAAACCCCATCTCTACTAAAAATACAAAAATTAGCTGGGTGTGGTGGTATATGCCTGTAATCCCAGCTACTCAGGAGGCTGAGGTAGAAGAATCACTTGAATCCAGGAAGCGAAGGTTGCAGTGAGCCGAGATCGCGACATCGTGTCACTGCACTCCAGCCTGGGCAAAGGAGGGAGACTCTGTCTCAAAAAAAAAAAAAAAAAAAAAAAAAAGGATGCATGGAAGTAGAAGGCTGTAGATGATGGCCTCACATGGGGGAGCTCACATAGGGGAGGGTGCTGGGACCCCAGGGAGGTGCTCCTAGCTCTGCCACTGACCTGGG
>NW_022336808.1:0-834 GCF_002776525.5 Piliocolobus tephrosceles
ATTAAAAAAAAAAAAATACCAAAAAAAAAATAAAAATAAAAATTAAGTTATAAATGAATAAAATAATTAATTTATAGTATATATATTTATTATTGCTTAACATGTCGTGACCACATTTAAAATTATATATATATTATTTATTATATAAAATTATGAAAATACACTGTTGTACTTATTTCATCTTATTTTTCATATTTAGTTTTAAATTAGAAATTATTTGTTAAAGGTGTACTTAAGTTTTAATTTTTTTATTATTCCTGATTTTATGTTTTTTTTTTATAATTTTAGCTATAACACTATTCTTACAATTACTATTATTTTTTTTTTTTTTTTTTTTGTTATATATATTTATATCAGTGCTTATTAATACATTACAATGATTATGAAAAACATGTATGTAAAGCTTTATTTGCTTAAACTCTTTTCTCATATAAAAGTGTCTATATGTTCAATACAAATCTTAATAATAACGTTTTAAAATCACTGTGATATATTAAGAATAAAATTCATAGAAAAAACAGCATGTTAGAAATAAAATTTTATAGCATTTATTATTATTATTATAATTATTATTGACTGTTTTTTAGTTAAAAATATATTTCAAAATGCTTATATTAGATACAAGAAAATATGAAAAAAAAGTAGAAAAAAAAATAGAACAAAAACATAAAAATATACGTTTATATGGTGTATATATGTTTGCATATATATTTTGTTTCCAGTAGTAATTCTTTTAAAGGTGTTCACATTAAAGTGTGTTGATGATTATGTCATTAGAAAAGGGTATATTTTTTAATATCTCAACATATGATAATATGTATAAATTATATAATT
>NW_022336808.1:844-1678 GCF_002776525.5 Piliocolobus tephrosceles
ATTAAAAAAAAAAAAATACCAAAAAAAAAATAAAAATAAAAATTAAGTTATAAATGAATAAAATAATTAATTTATAGTATATATATTTATTATTGCTTAACATGTCGTGACCACATTTAAAATTATATATATATTATTTATTATATAAAATTATGAAAATACACTGTTGTACTTATTTCATCTTATTTTTCATATTTAGTTTTAAATTAGAAATTATTTGTTAAAGGTGTACTTAAGTTTTAATTTTTTTATTATTCCTGATTTTATGTTTTTTTTTTATAATTTTAGCTATAACACTATTCTTACAATTACTATTATTTTTTTTTTTTTTTTTTTTGTTATATATATTTATATCAGTGCTTATTAATACATTACAATGATTATGAAAAACATGTATGTAAAGCTTTATTTGCTTAAACTCTTTTCTCATATAAAAGTGTCTATATGTTCAATACAAATCTTAATAATAACGTTTTAAAATCACTGTGATATATTAAGAATAAAATTCATAGAAAAAACAGCATGTTAGAAATAAAATTTTATAGCATTTATTATTATTATTATAATTATTATTGACTGTTTTTTAGTTAAAAATATATTTCAAAATGCTTATATTAGATACAAGAAAATATGAAAAAAAAGTAGAAAAAAAAATAGAACAAAAACATAAAAATATACGTTTATATGGTGTATATATGTTTGCATATATATTTTGTTTCCAGTAGTAATTCTTTTAAAGGTGTTCACATTAAAGTGTGTTGATGATTATGTCATTAGAAAAGGGTATATTTTTTAATATCTCAACATATGATAATATGTATAAATTATATAATT
>NW_022336810.1:0-627 GCF_002776525.5 Piliocolobus tephrosceles
ACCATGTTGGCCAAGATGTTCTGGATATCTTGGCCAACATGGTGAAACCCTGTCTCTACTAAAAATACAAAAATTATCTGGGCGTGGTGGCGCACGCCTGTAGTCCCAGCTACTCAGGAGGTTGAGGCAGGAGAATCACTTGAACCCAGGAGGCGCAGGTTGCAGTGAGCTGAGATCACGCCAGCCTGGTGACAGAGCAAGATTCCATCTTGGAAAAACAAACAAACAGAACTGGCAGCAGTGGTCACAGGGCAGTGACTGGAGGAGGACTGCCTTTCATTCTCCAGGACCTTTTGAATATCGCTCATATTACATATTCAAAATATATGACTACAGCAAATATTTTCAAAGTAACTATGAAAAACTGGGGAAATGATAATATCTAACACACAGGACTGCTGCATAATTACAGGATGAAAAACATTAAGCACTATCAGAGTTCAAAGGAAAAAGATTAACTCTAGTTTGGATGTCAGAGTGGGGATCATGTAAAGGAAGTGAGTATTTCAAGTCTTGAAGGATAAAGAAGATTTAAAGAGACAGAAGTGTGGAGACGATGTCCCAGATGGAGATAAGAACATAGGCGGGGCCGGGCGCGGTGGCTCAAGCCTGTAATCCCAGCACTTT
>NW_022336810.1:637-1264 GCF_002776525.5 Piliocolobus tephrosceles
ACCATGTTGGCCAAGATGTTCTGGATATCTTGGCCAACATGGTGAAACCCTGTCTCTACTAAAAATACAAAAATTATCTGGGCGTGGTGGCGCACGCCTGTAGTCCCAGCTACTCAGGAGGTTGAGGCAGGAGAATCACTTGAACCCAGGAGGCGCAGGTTGCAGTGAGCTGAGATCACGCCAGCCTGGTGACAGAGCAAGATTCCATCTTGGAAAAACAAACAAACAGAACTGGCAGCAGTGGTCACAGGGCAGTGACTGGAGGAGGACTGCCTTTCATTCTCCAGGACCTTTTGAATATCGCTCATATTACATATTCAAAATATATGACTACAGCAAATATTTTCAAAGTAACTATGAAAAACTGGGGAAATGATAATATCTAACACACAGGACTGCTGCATAATTACAGGATGAAAAACATTAAGCACTATCAGAGTTCAAAGGAAAAAGATTAACTCTAGTTTGGATGTCAGAGTGGGGATCATGTAAAGGAAGTGAGTATTTCAAGTCTTGAAGGATAAAGAAGATTTAAAGAGACAGAAGTGTGGAGACGATGTCCCAGATGGAGATAAGAACATAGGCGGGGCCGGGCGCGGTGGCTCAAGCCTGTAATCCCAGCACTTT
>NW_022336811.1:0-327 GCF_002776525.5 Piliocolobus tephrosceles
ATGAGAAGCTCAGGGCGTAGACGAACTCCGTGCTGACTTTTTCCATTTATCACCCTTTTGCTTTGTCCAGAAGACAGCTGAGAAAGGCCGGGGAAGATCATCTCCTCCAGTGTAATGACTCCAGCCACTTCTCTTCACCCCAGGTCACCCCTCAGTCACGTGCTTTTGAGAAACCAAAGCAGTTCTGTTCCCTTCACTCTGGGTTCCAAGCACTGAATTCCTCCGTTTTATCAATTAGATTATCAAGCAGCCATTTGTAATCTGGGCTGCAATCTGATACGAAATTTAAAGCTAATTTAAGTTGCAGTAATAGCTCCTATTTACATT
>NW_022336811.1:427-1875 GCF_002776525.5 Piliocolobus tephrosceles
AATTACATTATCAAGCAGCCGTTTGTAATCTGGGCTGCAATCTGATATGAAATTTAAAGCTAATTTAAGTTGCAGTAATAGCTCCTATTTACATTATAGATAAGGCATGAATGAAAACTTTAATCTGTTCATAGGACCAACTTTGTAAACAAACCAATTATTCAAGCAATGATTGTCTTCGGTTAGATGCAAATTACTTTGCTCATAAAAGATTTTCCAATAGGAATTTTTAAATCCATGGTCTGTCTTTTCTGAGCCTGTCTCTGCACCTTCCCCCGAGTGCACAGCAGGACTTCCCAGGGCATCCCATCAGCAGGCCCACTGAAGAGAGCAAGCCCACAACCCCCAGCCCAGGAATCAAGGCCCAGCCCCAGCAGCCCCTAGTCCAGCCGGGACTTCACCAGCACAGCACCCAGAGGACTTCCAGGTTTAATGCCACGTGTGTGTGGAAAGTAGAGTGCAGGAAGGAACACAGCAGACATTCAACAATGCAAATTCCCCCCTGGAACAGCCCAGCAACCCTCTGTACCTTCCCCAAAGTACCCATGCCAGGCAGGCGTAGAGTCTAATGGGGGTGCCTAGGAATCAGCATTTAACACGATTCTGATGAATAAAAACGTTTGAGGGGTCGGTCAGCAAGAGGCTGCCGTGGCCTCCACTCATTTGCAGGCTCTGAAGAGACACAGATTCAGGTAACAAGACAGACAGGACAGGACAAGGATGGGGAGGTGGAGGGCAAATTCCATGGACCACCAACCACCCTGCCATCCCCACTGAGACTCTGTGATTTAAGGAGAGGCAAAGCCAAGGAAAAAAGATGCCCCCACCACACGAGGGACTGAGATTTCACCTAAAGCACCCAGCATGCGGCTGAGGGCCAAGGTTGGGCAAGCCAGGAGCACAGAACGGGGTTCACAGGCCGGGGGGTGTCCCCCACACCCAGACCCCGTGCAGACCTCCCAAGCTCTGCCTCTGTCTGCTGCCTGGTTTATTTCCTTCCCCCTTTCTACTGTGTTGGTTTCTCAGCCGCCACCCACCACCACACACCCCTCTCTACAAGCTTGGTGGACTCAAAAGAGCGGGGGCGGGTAAGCTCTGGGCTCTGGGGCCAACATCCTGCCAGAGACATTAGTTCCAACCCACCCAGCTGTGATGTGAGCCCCCGAGATTTCTCAAATGTGAGATGGGAAGGTGACTGAACCCACTCACCAGGACGGCTGTGCAGACTGAGATTACATATAGCCACACCTCGGTGTCCAGCACACGTAGGACCCCAGTCGTGTTGCACCTGATGGGAATTTCTCTATGCCCCCCTCTGCTACCAGAGCAAACTCCCAGCAGTAGCTGTGGAGGGTGCATCCTCTATTCTCATTCCACTCACCTCCCATGGCTTCACTCAGGGGCCTGCCACGCAGCGGCCACCAGCAAATCCGGCCCCACTGGATAAC
>NW_022336816.1:0-677 GCF_002776525.5 Piliocolobus tephrosceles
ATTTGCAAATGTAGTGATGTAATCAAATGTAACATAATAGTACGAATAAAAATATTATTTTTTACATTAGTAATTTAGTAAAACGTTTTGGAAATAACTTTATATTATATAAGAAAGCAAAGTCTTTTAAAAGGGCTTATGTTACTATAACTATAATATCTTATAACAACAGTAACATTTAATTATAAGTGGTTAAATTCTTAGTAATCATTGTAGTTTAAATTGTGTTATCATACATTTATTTTATTATAAAGTGAGATGTTGTAAGATAATAACTATATGTATGTTTATATTTTGTTTAGATTATTTTTTCGCTATATTAAAAGTGTTTCATTTATTAATCGCATAATTCTTGTATATATTTAGACGTTAAATCATAAAAATGAGGCTTGACCAACTGCTTTATATATTTTTATATTTTGTCTCAATTTAATTGTCTTAAAATGAGCATATTTATTATATGTTAAAATTAAAACAAATTAATATTTTTTAGTATCATATATAACGCAAAAACAACAATAAGATAATAATAAAATCAATAAAAGTGTTAACAGTCATAATCAACAGAATAATGTATATTTATGACATTTACATTTAAAATGTAATAATTTATAAATAAAAAATTTAAATAAAAAAGAATCATTAATTTAAAATAGAAAAAAAAAAAAAAAAAAAAA
>NW_022336816.1:687-1364 GCF_002776525.5 Piliocolobus tephrosceles
ATTTGCAAATGTAGTGATGTAATCAAATGTAACATAATAGTACGAATAAAAATATTATTTTTTACATTAGTAATTTAGTAAAACGTTTTGGAAATAACTTTATATTATATAAGAAAGCAAAGTCTTTTAAAAGGGCTTATGTTACTATAACTATAATATCTTATAACAACAGTAACATTTAATTATAAGTGGTTAAATTCTTAGTAATCATTGTAGTTTAAATTGTGTTATCATACATTTATTTTATTATAAAGTGAGATGTTGTAAGATAATAACTATATGTATGTTTATATTTTGTTTAGATTATTTTTTCGCTATATTAAAAGTGTTTCATTTATTAATCGCATAATTCTTGTATATATTTAGACGTTAAATCATAAAAATGAGGCTTGACCAACTGCTTTATATATTTTTATATTTTGTCTCAATTTAATTGTCTTAAAATGAGCATATTTATTATATGTTAAAATTAAAACAAATTAATATTTTTTAGTATCATATATAACGCAAAAACAACAATAAGATAATAATAAAATCAATAAAAGTGTTAACAGTCATAATCAACAGAATAATGTATATTTATGACATTTACATTTAAAATGTAATAATTTATAAATAAAAAATTTAAATAAAAAAGAATCATTAATTTAAAATAGAAAAAAAAAAAAAAAAAAAAA
>NW_022336818.1:0-18765 GCF_002776525.5 Piliocolobus tephrosceles
ATGTTTGTTGTTCTTACGTCCCGCAGTTGTGCTAAACTCATTTATTACGAGCTTCATTGTAGTTTCCTTGGGTTTCTTCGTGAACAATTATACTGTCTGTATAGAGGGGCAGTTTCATTTCTTCCTTTCCAATCCGCTTTCCTTTTATGTCTTTTCCCGGCCTGATTGCCCTGGCCAGGACTTGCGTGTGAAGCTGAACAGGAGAGGTGACAGTGGGCGCCCTGCCTTGCTCCTGACTGTAGGGGAAGGCAGTTCAGTCTTTCACCATCAACTGTGATGTTAGCTGCAGGTGTTTATGTAGATGCCTTATTACCAGATTAAGGTAGTTTCTTTAATTTCTCCTTTTAGAAGCTTTTAAAAATTCCTGAATGGATGTTAAAATTTGTTAAATGCTTTTAATCTTCTCAAATGAAATGGTCCTGCAGTTTTTCTTCTTTAGTGTGTTAGTATGGTATATGACATTGATGAATTTTAATGACATTGATGATTTTTACTTGTTTTTCTTAAATAATTTTTTTTCTTTTTTAGACACAGGGTTTCACTATGTTGCCCAGGCTGGTCTTGAACTCCTGAGCTCAAATGATCTACCTGCCGTGGCCTCCCAAAGTGCTGGGATTACAGGTGTGAGACACTGCACCAGCCTGATTTTTAAATACTGACCAAGCCTTGTGTTACTGGGATAGGCATCACTTGGCCACAATTTACCACCCTATTTCTTTCTTTCTTTTTTTTTTTTTTTTTTTGAGACAGAGTCTCGCTCTGTCACCCAGGCTGGAGTGCACTGTTGCAATCTCAGCTCTCTGCAACCTATGCTTCCTGGGTTCAAGCAATTCTCCTGCCTCAGCCTCCTGATTAGCTCGGATTACAGGTGTGCACCACCACGCCTGGCTAATTTTTGTATTTTTTTTTTTTTTTTTTTGGTAGAGATGGGGTTTCATCATGTTGGCCCGCTTGGTCTCCAGCTCCTGACCTCAAGTGACCCACCCTCTTTGGCATCCCAAAGTGTTGGGATTAGAGGCGTGAGCCACCGCGCCCGGTCCTGCTCTGTTTCTATATTGCTAACTTTGACTTGCTAACACGTTGTTGAGGGTTTTCCTGTTGATGCTCATCAGGGATGTTGGTTTGTGGTTGTCTGTCTTTGTATTATACTGTCTTGTCTGACTTTCTGTCAGGGGAAAGCTGACCTTATACAAAGTATTGGCGTGTATTCCCTCTGTTTCCATTTTCTGTAAGGGATTGTGTAGAATTAGTGTTATTTCTTCTTTACATGTTTTTGAATCTGTCTGAGCCTGGAGATTTCTTTCTATAAGATTTTACGCCAGGCGCGGTGGCTCATGCCGGTAATCCCAGCACGTTGGGAGGCCGAGGCGGGTGGATCACCTGAGGTCAGGAGTTTGAGACCAGCCTGGCTAACATGGTGAAACCCCGTTTCTACTAAAAATAGAAAAAATTAGTCGAGCTTGGTGGCATGCGCCTGTAATCCCAGCTACTCAGGAGGCTGAGGCAGGAGAATCGCTTGAACCCAGGAGGCGGAAATTGTAGTGAGCCGGGATCGCACCATTGCACTCCAGCTTGGGCAGCAAGAGCGAAACTCTGGCTCAAGGGAAACAAAAAAAGATTTTACAAATTCCATTTCTTTAACAGATATAGAACTATTCAGATTACCTGTTTGTTTCTAGGAGGATTTTCCTGGTTTGTGGCACTCAGACATTGCTTTACTTATCTACATTGTCTGATTTTTACGTGTCTAGTTTTCTGTAGTATTCTCTTGCTAACCCGTCTGAAGCCTGTGGGACCTGCAGTGATGTCCCTTCATTCATTCCTGATACTGATAATTTGTATCTTTCCTGTTTTTTTCTTTGTCAATTTTGCTAGAGTTTTTCAATTTTGTTGATCTTTTCAAAGAACAATCTTTTAGTTTCATTAATTGTTCCCTTGTGTTTTTGCTTTCAGTCTCATTGGTTTCTGCTTTTATCTTGTCATTTGTCCCTTTGGCTTGTTTTGCATTCACTTTGCTCTTTTTCTAGTTTCTTAAGGTGGAAATGTAGATTACTGATTTACATCTATCTTTTTTGTAATATCTAATCATTTGAGGCTATAAATTTTCCTCTAAGCAGTGCTTTAATTAAACTCACAAATTTTGGTGTGTTTTCATTTATGTTCAAAATATTTTGTAATGTCTCTTGAGAATTGTTCTTTGACCCATGGATTATTATTATTATTATTATTATTATTATTTTCAAGATGGAGTTTCGCTATTGTTGCCCAGGCTGGAGTGCAATGACATGATCTCGGTTCACTGCAACCTCTGTCTCCTGGGTTCAAGTGATTCTCCTGCCTCAGCCTCCTGGTTAGCTGGGACTACAGGTGCCCGCCACCATGCCCTACTAATTTTTTTGTATTTTCACTAGAGATGGGGTTTCTCCATGTTGGCCAGGCTGGTCTTGAACTCCTGGCCTCAGGTGATCCCCCCGCCTTGGCCTCCCACAGTGTTGGGATTACAGGTGTGAGCCACTGCACCCAGCCTGACCCACGGATTATTAAGTATGTTTTTAAATTTTGAAATGTTTGCAGATTGTTCTGTTAATGATTTCTTAGAGAAAACAAACTGTATATGATTTCATTTCCTTTACATGTATTAAGATTTATGTCTCAGGATATGTTCTATCTTAGCGAACATTCTGTATGTGCTTAAAAAGTATATGTATGGTTCAGGCGCAGTGGCTCAAGCCTGTAATCCCAGCACTTTGGGAGGCCAAGGCAGGCAGATCTTGAGGTCAGGAGATCGAGACCATCCTGGCTAACACGGTGAAACCCCGTCTCTACTAAAAATACAAAAAAGTCAGCCAGGCGTGGTGGTGGGCGCCTGTATTCCCGGCTACTCGGGAGGCTGAGGCAGGAGAATGGCGGGAACCCAGGAGGCGGAGCTTGGAGTGAGCTGAGATCTCACCACTGCACTCCAGCCTGGGCGACAGAGCGAGACTCCATCTCAAAAAAAAAAAAAAGTATATGTATTTTGCTGTTGTTCGATGAAGTGTTCTATAAATTAGATCCAATTTATTGATGGTGTTCTACAGTTCTCCTAGATTTTTGCCGATTACTTGTTGTCTCACTATGATAGTGTGTGTTATATGCGTCTAACAATTCATTGTCTAGTTAGAGTTGCTGTTGTACCACTTCAAGTGGATGGAGATCCTCACTGCCATCCATGAATGTGCACTAATCATTTTGAGAGTGAAAAGATTGTTAAAATTGCTTTTACTTTTTTAGGTATGGCCAAATGAGATGGGGCTAGTGCAATGGGCGGGAAAATTGGAAGCTAACAGTGTGTGAGCCAGACACCCATGAATACCTTTGGACTGGGCGGTTAGAGGGATGATAGGTGATAATATAAGGCGGCTCCATCACACATGCTGGGGACTCCTATGGAACAGACCAGCAGCTGCATTTGGAGATGCATTTTAGATTGTCGCGTTTCCTCTTAGAGCTTTGCTTGGTCATTGTGTTCTGAGTGGTCCATTGGCCTCCGTGTCCCTTTTGTGGTGGACATTTGCTCAGTGACTTTTGAGCAGCTGGATCTCCTGCTGCGGCAGGTGAGTGAGGGGATAGACGGCTCCGTGGCCTGGTCCCCGCCCCAGGAGAAAGAGTGCGTGGCCGTGGCAACGCTGAATCTTCTACGACTTCACGTATTCATGATTTCCCTTCTTCTTGCTCCTTTTATAAGTGTCTTAGGGATTTGTAAGCAGGTTTATGTATTTTGAAGGGCATGGGTTTTAGCCTATTCGGTGAAGTATTTGTAACGCGCTCATAATGGATGCGAGGCTGAAAAAGCTTGATCTGGTTATTTTATGTTTGTGCTGGAAGTCAGCCTTGGCATGCAGGAAGAGTGTGTATGGATTGTGTTATTTTTGCTGTGATGAGCGTGTCAGCATTCTTCCTGTTTTACTGTTGTTGTGTGTGGAGAAATGACTGGGTGAGATCACTGGTGATGGAGGGAGGCGGTGCTCAGCTGAGAGACCAGCGTTGGCCTGTCTCTCCTCTGTGCTGTGGAAACCCTGCTTCAGGAGTGTCCAGGCTTGGTTTCCCTGGGCCACGCTGGAAGAATTGTCTTGGGCTACACATAAAATACACAAACGATAGCTGATGAGCTTAAAAAAAAATCGCAAAACATATCTCATAATGTTTGAAGAAAGTTTACTTTGGACCGCATTCAAAGCCGTCCTGGGCCACGTGCTGCCCTCAGGTTGTGGGTTGGACAAACCTGATCTACTCAGTAAGCTCGGCTCACTACAGCAATTCCTTCCTTTCCTCACCATGAAGGTTATGGCTACGGTCAAAATAAAAGCTACAAAAGTCTTCCTTCCTGGTAAAACTAAAGCTGAAGTCTTCGATCATCATATTTTCTTTGTCTTTGTAACAAAATCATATAACTGAATGATAAGAACGTCAATTTTCTCGACATAGTAACTTCCCTTTTATTACACAATGATTTCTGTGTAACAACCCATCATGTCCCTCTTCCAGCCCCTCCCCTTTTTGCCCTGCTTCTAGAATCTACAGAACTGAGTGTAGTGTTTAGTTGCAGTGATGAACTGAGCAGAGGTTTGGAGCGTGCTTCTCCTCCTCCAGTCCTCTGTGGCACTCATTTATCGCCATACCTGTGGTGTCCTGGCGTTTGCGTGGGTGCGCCCCTGGTGTTTGCTGCTCCTCCTGGTTTGCAGTGATGTTTCTGTTCTGGTCAGTGCTGTGGAGCGTGGGCTTGTGTATGTCTTAGGCTGTCGAGGTGTCCCAGCGTATGGTTTTGCATTTGCCTCTCCGGGGTTCTGAGGGTTCTGTGGGTTTCACAGACCGTAGGTGAGTTTCGATGCTCATTTCCTGACCTGTGATATCTACACCTAGATGAGTGATATGTTTTTGATTTCACTTCTACTCACAGGACAAGGCCGGGTCTCTGATTTCTCGTGGGGTCTCTTGCTACCCAAAGCCTGGGACGGCGGTGTGTTGCGCCCTGGCTATGGGTGGCTGACAGGCAGGTGACCCTGAGTGGCTTCCAGCCTCCTGCAGGAAGCTCGGGTTCAGTGGGTCGTTGTGTGCATTCCTGTGTGGGAGGTTGTTCTGAAGCCTGGTGGCTTGGCTCTGCTTTCAGAGCCCGGAACCTCTTGACTCCTGCTGTGTGTGCCCATGTGAGTTCGGTTTTGCACTTGAGGAGTTTCCTTGTGTACTCTCAGCTCCGCAATCTAATTTTTAGCAGCTTTTTTTTTTTGAGACAGGGTCTCACTTTGTCACCCAGGCTGGAATGCAGTGGTGTAATCTTGGCTTCCCAGGTTCAAGTGATTCTCCTGCCTCAGCCTCCCAAGTAGCTGGAACTACAGGTGTGTACCGTCATGCCCGGCTGAGTTTTTATAGACATGGGGTTTCACCATGTTGGCCAGGCTGGTCTTGAACTCCTGATCTCAAGTGATCTTCCCACCTCGGCCTCCCAAAGTCCTGGGGTTACAGGCATAAGCCACCGCCTGTGGCTGCTTTTTTGGTTACATCGTAGCCTTTATTTCTGTATTTGGTGTGGATTGTCGGGGCGGGCGGGGTGGAGGTTGCTGTTGCTGGTTGTTTAGCTCCTCTGCTCATCTTGAGCTTCTCCATATACGTGTTCATGGTGGGGTTAAAAAATTTCCTCTAGAAAATACTTCAACTATTGTGGGTAAGAGGTTTTTTAGTCCAGTTTTTAAAAATACACAAACTGAGAAGTTACTGTATCTATTTAAATACTACTTCAAAGTGAGTTTTATTCCATGTTTAATAAGACTTTGAAATTCATTCATTTTTAGGGGTTCTAAGTGAAAACTGTTTTTCTCCTTTCAGTTGCATGCTGCCATTAGTCACCAGGTTGACCCGGAATTCCTTGGTTTAGGTCTGGGCAGCGTCCTCCTGAACAGCCTGAAGCAGACGGTGGTGACCCTGGCCAGCAGCGCGGGCGTGCTGAGCACCGTGCAGTCGGCCGCCCAGTCCATGCTGCAGAGCGGCTGGTCCGTGCTGCTGCCCAGCGCCGAGGAGCGGGCCCGGGCACTCTCTGCTCTCCTGCCCTGCGCAGGTGGGCTTGGGGAAGGAACAGGAGAGGGCATGGGTCAGGCGCTGGGAGGGATGGCGTTTCACTCACATTGGCACACACTTCCTATTTCAGTTTCAGGCAATGACGTGAACAGAAGTCCAGGTCGTCGATTCATGATTGATCTTCTGGTGGGCAGCTTGATGGCTGCTGGAGGGTTGGAGTCAGCCTTACATGCAGCCATTACTGCAGAGATCCAGGTATGGCCTTGGAGGCACACGTGACCTGGTGGTGCTCTGAGATCGGAAATACCACACTCACACATGTGAAGAATAACTGAAAACAGTAAAACACTAAACTTTTATCATATCCAAGTATTTTTTTAAATTTAAATTCTTTTATGTGCTAATTTAAACAATTATTGAGATATGATTTAATTGTGATGAAATCCTGCATGTTGTCTGTTTCAGTGAAGTTAAGAGGTAACCTGTCCATCATGTAGACCATTCCCGTCACCCGGAAAGATCCCTGTGCCCCTTGGCACTCGCAGCCAGGGCGCTCCCCTGCCCTCAGATGAGATTCATTTTCCTGCTCTGAGGGTTGCAGCAGTGTAACTGCAGAGGATGCACTCTTTCCTGCGTTGCCTTGAAGAAGGATTTTCAGATTCACACTGTTGTGTGTCTTGTGACTTGGTTTTCATTATTGGGAAGTTTTCCATTTTATAGGTATAGTGCTGGTCGTTAGTTCATGCTCCTATTGAAGGACATTTAATTGTTTTTGGTTTTTGTTTTTGTTTTATTTTGTTTTGAGACAGAGTCTCGCTCTGTTGCCCAGGCTGGATGCAGTGACCTGATCTTGGCTCACGGCAGCCTGGTCCTCCTCGGCTCAAACGATCCTCCCACCTCAGCCTCCTGTGTTGCAGGGACCACAGGCGTGTCACCATGCCCGGCTAGTTTTTTTATTTTTTTGTAGAGACAAGGTTTCACTGTGTTGCACAGGCTGGTCTCCAACTCCTGGGCTCAAGTGATCCCCCAACCTTGGCCTCCCAAAGTGTTGGGATTACAAGTGTGAGCCACCGTGCCCAGGCTTTCTGGTTTTTGGCCGCGTAGAGCTGCCACGATTGTGCTGTGTACAAGTACGTTAGTGAGCATATGTTCTCCCTTAGGGTAAACACTTGGAGTGGAATTTGTTAGGTCCTGGGGTAAGTAGCTGTTCGTGGTTTCCCAAAGTGGCTTTGCCGTTTACATTTGAACCAGTGTGTGTGAGAATTCTAGCTTCTTGTCCTTACAAAGCAGCTGGATGCTGCGTGTGTGGGGCAGATCACATTGGGTGTTTGTGAGAGCCAGTAGCAGGGTTAAAGATTTTAGGGACTTCACAGAAGGAGGCTGGAGAGCATCAGCAGAGGCAGCCTGGACCTTGGATCTGTAAAAAGACACTGAAACTGCACAACTAAGTTGGGGTTTCCAACAGGGCAGGTGTGGGCCTTACATGGACAGGTGTGTGCAGTAGCACACAGAGGCTGGGATAGCTTGGCACTGGGGTCAGGGCTCAGCCAGCCTGTGTGCCTTCACACCTGCTAATGAGATCCCTTGTAAACAGTTTCTGTTTATGAATTATAGGATATTGAAGCCAAAAAAGAAGCACAGAAGGAAAAAGAAGTTGATGAACAGGAAACAAATGCCTCAACATTTCATAGAAGCAGGACTCCATTGGATAAAGACCTTGTTAATATGGAAATCCGTGAGTCTTCTGGAAAGCAGTGTTGACCTGTGGTTCAGCTCATACAGCAGCTTCTTAGGTAAATCGTAGTAGCTGTATTGTATTGTATTGTATTGTATTGTATTGTATTTATTTACTTTTTTTTTTTTTTGAGGCAGAGTTTCGCTCTTGTTGCCCAGGCTGCAGTGCAGTGGTGTGATCTTGACTCACCGCACCCTCTGCCTCCCGGGTTCAAGTGATTCTCCTGCCTCAGCCTCCTGAGCAGCTGGGATTACAGGCATGTGCCACTGCACCCAGCTAATTTTGTAGTTTAGTGGAAACAGAGTTTCTTCATGTTGGTCAGGCTGGTCTTGAACTGCCGACCTCAAGTGATCCACACGCCTTGGGCTCCCAAAGTGTTGGGATTACAGGCATTAGCCACCACGCCCGGACTATTCTTATTAATGTTTTTTTTGTTTGTTTTTTTTTTTTGAGACAGAGTCTCGCTCTGTTGTCCAGGCTGGAGTGCAGTGTCACGATCTTGGCTCACTGCAACCTCTGCCTCCTGGGTTCAAGCTATTCTCCTGCCTCAGCCTCCCGAGTAGCTGGGACTACAGGCATCTGCAACCACACCCGGCTGATTTTTGTATTTTTAGTAGAGACATGGTTTCACCATATTGGTCAGGCTCGCCTCAAACTCCTGACCTCAGGTCATCCACCTGCGTTGGCCTCTCAAAATGTTGGGATTACAGGCGTTAGCCACTGTGCCTGGCCTGTATTGTGTTTTAATAGGTGATTATTGGTGTTCATATTAAGACAGTGAAATCCAGCACAAGGATCTCAAAAATCTGGTGATGGAGGGAATATTCTGAAAATTACCTAGTGCAGATGTTAGGATAAAGAGCAGATCCTTTTCGACATAGGTGAGAGGAGAAGTTGGAGGGTATGATGATACTCAAAAGTTTTTCACAGAAGAGAAATTGAGGTGTGCAGTAAACATGTAAAAAGATTCTTAGTAATGAGCACGTGGATGCAAATAAAAGTCATCATGGATGGTTATTTTTAAAACTGGTTCTATCATTGCCTCACTTTATATATTCCAGAGTTATACATACTACTTTGTAAGGTAACTTTTCTCTTCAAAACTAAAGTCAATGTGAAAGAATGATGAGCGTTGTTTTGGAAGGCCGGACTAGGAGGAGGTGGGAAGAAGTCAGACTCAGCCTGTGAACAGAGGCTAACCTTGGCAGAAGCCAAGACGGTCAGGCAGTGTTGTGTAAAAATGGTCATTCAAGAGGAGTGGAAGAGCAAGGTGATTTGTGAAAGAGATTTATTAGAAAATGAAACACATTTATACCTTTATTTAATAAAAATCTGCTCTTTGTAAACTCATGCTCCTGATTTTTGTTTCTACACATAGAGAAAGTAGAGCCTTGGCAGGTTGGATCAGGCAGCTGAGCACAGAGCAGGGAGCCCTGGGCAGTGGCCCCAGCTCTCAGCTGGCCTGTTCATGGGGCCATGGTGGGTCTACAGCATGGGGTGGGCCTGCAGCATGGGGTGGGCCTGCCGTCCACAGCCAGAAAAATGAGCTTAGTGGACACAGTGAAATTTTGAAACAGGACGTTTTAGAGCTAGTTTCTATCATAGATTTTAGTAAATGCTATTTTGAAAAATGTTTTTCTGATGTGTGTTTTGTTTTTCTAATCTGATAATGCGTATTTCACACATTCTGGTCTTTAACCAATGGAAATTAGAGAACTAAACTTAATATAGTTTGTGTTAATGGAAAGAGCTTGGGATTTGTTCTCAGAAAATTTCAGTTGCAACTGCTTGTTCACATAGGGGAACTTCCACCACAGTAGCTCTAGGAGTAAGAATAGAAGCTGTGTTTACTTTCCCAGAGTTCATTAAGAATACATGAGAAAATGGATGTTAAAACCTTGTAATTAAAATGTAAAGTTACGCACAAAGTTTTCAAGTGAGCATTTTCCAGAGGTGCTTTTCTAAGTTCTTGAATGCCTCTGCCTTTCCTGAGGAGGCTGCGTCGTGGCCTGTTGATGTCTTTGGCAGGGAGTGAGTGCAGGGTTCCTCTTGTGGGTCCTTTATTCTCAAGAAGGCAGTGCCCGTTTTCCCCGTCTCCTGCTTGCTCAGACTGTTCCCGTGCGCAGAGAGACTGGCCTGTTTGAGCTGCGGCTGTGCTGTTTGAGCTGCGGCTGTGCTGTTTGAGCTGCGGCTGTGCTGTTTGAGCTGTGGCTGTGTAGCCTGCGCTGGCCGGTCTGGCCGCACTCACACCGTTTGCTGATCAGCACTTGAAGTATGTCCATCATAGCTGAGACACTGAATATTTTATGTTTACTTTTTATTAATTAAAATGCAGGTTTAAAAACTTGATTCTGTTATTAGAAAGCATTTAAGTATGTTTAGAATAACATGGCCACGTGAGTCTTGTTTGTTAACTGTATATTTTATGAGTCTAAGTGCAGATCAGATATTTTCAATGCAAATTTCACTTTCCAAATTGAAATGTGCTGCATATGTACGCTACCCTGATGGTTTTTGGGGACTTAATATGAAATAACCTATGCAAAATATGTCAATAATTTTTCTTATATTGATTTCATGTTGAAATGGTAATATTTTCAATCTTTTGGGATAAGTATGATACATTATTAAAATTATTTTTATTTTTTATTTTTTATTTTTTTTTTGAGACGGTGTCTTGCTCTGTCACCCGGGCTGGAGTGCAGTGGCTGGATCTCAGCTCACTGCAAGCTCCGCCTCCCGGGTTTACGCCATTCTCCTGCCTCAGCCTCCCGAGTAGCTGGGACTACAGGCGCCCACCACCTTGCCCGGCTAGTTTTTTGTATTTTTAGTAGAGACGGGGTTTCACCGGGTTAGCCAGGATGGTCTCGATCTCCTGACCTCGTGATCCGCCTGTCTCGGCCTCCCAAAGTGCTGGGATTACAGGCTTGAGCCACCGCGCCCGGCCAATTATTTTTATTTTTTGGGATGGAGTCTTGCCCTGTTGCGCAGGCCAGAGTGCAGTGGCGCGATCTTGGCTCACTGCAACCTCCGCCTCTTAGGTTCAAGTGATTCTCCTGCCTCAGCCTCCCGAGCAGCTGGGACTACAGGTGTACACCACCACGCCTGGGTGATTTTTGTATTTTTGTAGAGACAGAGTTTCACCATGTTGGCCAAGCTGGTCTCAAACTCCTGACCTCAAGTAATCTGCCTGCCTTGGCCTCCCAAAGTGCTGGGATTACAGGCATGAGCCACTGTACCCAGCCATTATTACAATTAATTTGATGTGGTTTTTCGTTTGTTTTGTTTTGTTTTTTCCCCCGAGATGGAGCCTCACTCTGTTGCCCGGACTGGAGTGCAGTGGCGCGATCTCAGCTCATTGCAGCCTCTGCCTCCTGGGTTCTAATGATTCTCCTGCCTCAACCTCCTGAGTGGCTGGGACTACGAATGTGTGCCACCATACCTGGCTAATTTTTGTACTTTTAGTAGAGATGGGGTTTCACCATGTTGGCTGGGGTGGTCTTGAACTCCCAACCTCAGTTAATCTGCCTGCCTCGGCCTCCCAAAGTGTTGGGATTACAGGTGTGAGCCACCGCACCTGGCCATGTTTATTAAGACAGCTAAGAACATTTTGAATTGCACCTGTGGCTCCACTGGTGTCCTGGGCAGGTGGCTCTGTGCTGTCCACACAGGTTGTCTCCTGTGTCTTCATCTTTGCTGCGTGTGACTTTTTGGTTCCTTTGGCACGTGGGGTCCCATATGGGACATTGGTTCTACAGTTGATTTATAATAAGGATGTACCTACTAAAAAAAATACAAAATAGAATACAAACAAACATAGTTATCACCTCACCAAAATTTTGGAAAGTAGAAAAAGAAAAATGCATTCACAGCTTTTCAGTAGCTGATAGTCCAGGCTGTCTTCATAAGCATGGATAATGTGTCCGTCTCCCACACGGATAGACACTGTTTTCTCACCTTGTGTTTGTGATCGAAGGGTTCTTGATGTGTTGACTTGGCGGATGCAGTTCTTGAACAGTAGTTTATCTAAAGATTGTAAGAGACTTTTGGATACATTTCATGTCCTTTTTTCCCTTGGAAAACCTGGGTTGAAGAAATTGCTGCTTGCCAAAAATAAGCCATGAAACGGATTTCAGAGTAACTCTTCAGTTACATGCTGGCCAGGAGCTACAGAATACCATTTCCATTTGAAAATAGAGCGCTGTGAAGTTTTTGTAAGTAGTGAACCCTATCAGAATTACACATTTTGATGATGGCTCTAAATTTTATATTAACGAAATAAATTATAAATTTCATTGTATTGTATTACCGTCTCTTGCTCCTTCGGGTGTAGCTTACATGCTAGATTCTAGACCTGTTTCTTGTGTTACAGTGGGGTTATCCAGACAGGTTATCAGGTAGTGAAGCAGAAAGGTGACGTCGAATGGTGTGGTGAGCCCAGTGAGGGCGCATCCTTGCTGTGTGTGATGAGGGCCTGTGGGTTGCTGTGGGATTCCCAGACCCTGGCTCCTCTGTCTGCTGCTTCTGTCCTTACTCACACTGCTGGTAGTTTTCTGGTGTGAGCCACAGGGCAAGTGGGATTGACAAGCCTGCTGTCACATTAGGAACCTGAGTTAAAGGGGAGCTGAAAGCTTGTCTTCCTCCGCCGTTGATGTTGTGCAGAGAGCCACTTGTGCTCCTGGCTCAACGGGGCGGGTGGGGCGGGTGGGGCGGGTGGGGTGGGTCTGGAACCAGGCCCTGGTTTGGCTCTCCTCCCCTCCATGTTCCCCTGTCCTGTCTGATTTGCTTTCACACTGACATGAGTTACTTTCCTCGGCCTCCCAAAGTGCTGGGATTACAGGCATGAGCCGCTGCGCCCGGCCAGCAGCCTTTCAAGTAATGGGGTCCACTCAAGCTCCCAGCTTCCAGCTAGGAGTCATTTGGTCCCTCTTTATCCCAAAGGACCTGCCACCATCTTTGGTTTCCAAAGCCTAGCAGGGTCCAGGCTTTTCAGTCTCCAACCACTTTGCATTTCTTTTCTGCTTTTCATTCATGGAGATAATGATTAACTTATTTTTCAGCCTGGGCATGTATTTTTTATTTTTATTTTTTGAGATGGAGTCTCACTCGGTCACCCAGGCTGGAATGCAGTGGCGGGATCTCGGTTCACTGCAACCTCCAGCTGCCAGGTGCAAGTGATTCTCCTCCCTCAGCCTCATGAGTAGCTGGGACGACAGGTGTGCACCACTATGCCCAGCTAATTTTTACATTTTTAGTAGAGATGGGGTGTTGCAATATTGGCCAGGCTGTTCTCCTGGCCTCAAGTGATCCTCCTACCTCAGCCTCCCAAAGTACTATGATTACAGGCGTGACCACTGTGCTTGGCCTTCATTTACTTTATATATCTCACCTATTACTCCTGCAGTTTGCAGAAGAGAGGATACGCTCAATCCTTACTTCCCCAGACCATCCCAAAGGGGAAGTCTGCTCCACTTCACAGTGTTGTTTCTTTTAAAGACCATATGTCTGTCTACGTGCCAGATTATAGCAAAAGGATGTCGAGGGAGCAATATGAAAGCAAGCCTGAGAGTCCTGGAGAGAAGGTGGCAGAGCTGCCCTTTGAAGGTGGTCACTCCCTCAGACCCTGCCCTTCCTGCCTTGTTCCTCCAGTTGTCAGATTTGCTGTTGGAGCCCTCATGGGGCAGGAGGTGAGGCTGGACTGGGAGGGAGATGGAGAAGCTGCCAGAGGTTCTTTTGGATCTAGAATGGAGGCAGCAGTTCCAGCCAGGTCTGGAGGTGGGGGCTGTCCCCCAGTCCCCAAGGGAATGGTACTGATTCCGAAACGTGGCGAGAACTCCCTGGTCGGGAAAAGGAGGTGCTTGCTCCCTTGAATCACCTGAGCCCAGGCTGGAAGGCCCAAGGGGGAGGATGAGGCCAGATCACTCCAGCTCTGTCTCCTCCCCGTAACCCTGAGCTGGTCAGCCTCCCAGACTCCAGTCCCTTTTCCTAAGTGCCCTCCCTGCAGAGTCTGCACAGAGCCGCGCTCCCTCGCACCAGTTCACCCCACACTGTCTTATCTTTCAGCAACCCCATGGCTTTGAACTTGAGATGATTCATTTTCCTAAAAGCCTCTTCGGGCTGAGGGAAGGCACGGGTGGCTCTGCGAGTTTTGAAGTGAGGGCTGCCTCTTAGAGCTTCTGTGAGGGCCGGGGCCACCCTCCCAGGCAGTATCTGTGGGCTGGGCAGCAGCTTTGCCGGCACCTGGGTCATCCCCACTGGTCTGGGAGGCTCAGGGGAACCAGCTCCTACTCCCGATAGGGCCAAGTCACCTTCCTTACCTAAGAGCTGTCTTGAAGAGTGGGCACAGAGGAGCCAGCAACCTGGGCGGTGTAGGCATCTGGGAGAACATCTGCAGCTCAGTCTGAGAGAGAAGTCTCCAACACAGCTGTTGTAGAGATGGGGAAACTGGGCCGAGAGGGAAGGGGCCTTGCCCAAACCACCAGCCCTGGAATGTTTTGAGCTTTGGGGGTGGATCTCCCAGGAAACGTGTTTTATGGTGCCGCTGCCTCTGGTCACCCACCCCGAGGTGCGGCGGGCCTGGACAGCCAGCTTGACTGAGGGCCAGGCTGGTGAAGCCAAACCTACCACTCAGGAAGGGGACCCAGCCCTTCTCCAGACAGAGTTCAAATGTGAGGACTCCCTTCTTTGGGCCTCAGTTTCCCCACCTGAATTCCAAGGACCCTTCTAGCTCCTACACTCTGGGCCAAGCTTTTCCTCTGAGCCCCAGTCAGTCTAGAGGACCAGCGCTCATCTTCCTTGGACAGAGACCCACCATAGGGGCAGCAGGGGGTAGGGGTGGGGGTAGGCAAGGTTCCTGTAGGGAGGTGGAGCTGTCATCAGAGATGGTGTCCGCAGGCAGTGGGAGTATCGTGGCTCTGCTACTACTTGCTGGGTGACCCTGTGCCATTTCTTTCCCCACTCTGGACCTCAGTTTCCCTATCTGTTCTGTGGAGATGAGATGCCTGCCTACGTATTTGGGGACTTGGAAGTGTGTGGGGCAGTTGCAGTGTTTCTTCGGTGGGGTCCTGGGGCAGCCTACACCACCCCATAGAGATTTCAGGGCCCCACCCTAGGCTCACAGGACCAGAATCTCCGGGAATGAAGCCTGGGAACTTGCATTTACACGGGCATCCGGGTGATTCTGACATGATTGAAAACGCACTAATAGTATGTGGCAAGTTCTTTATAAAAGGTAAATCCATAGCTGCCTTTTACTAAACATAAATCTCACCTTCCCTTCCTCAGTGAAGGACACACACCCCAGTTGAAAGTCACTGTGCCTTTCCAGATGGAGAATCTGACCTTTCCAGTAAGATTCTGTTAACTGTTGCTTTCTGTAGTTTGTATTCCAAAACAAGGGGAATAGCTTTCCATTTTTTCCATATAAATGTTGAAGTCGGATATGCTTCTTCAAACTGGACACACACTCACACAGTTTAGCATTTCAGCTATGGCTTCCTCTCAAATTATCAGCCCATTTCTGCCAGGGAGCAGTTTTTCCAGACAAGACCCTGGACAGAGGCTGCTGGGGCCCCCTCCTCATCAGAATCACTAGATCATGACTGACCCCTAGAGGCGGCTTCTCTGCTTAACTGTCAGCCCGTGGGCTGGGATGTGACCCCCAAAGCTGCAGCAGAAGCTTCCGCCCATCCTGGGCCCCCCTGTCATCTGTGGGGAAAGGCCTGTTCCTTGTCTTCTGAGCCCAGCCGGCCTCACAGGCATTCCACAGACTGGAAAGTGGAAGCATGTGCTGTGCTTGGCCGGGCTCTCCTGCACCCCTTTTTGGGGTGAGGCGGACTGCATTCCAGCCCCAGCATCCCTGCCGTTTATTCCACCCCTCATCCCCACCTCCATACACACTCACAAGTACAAACACAGGCACAGTCACAGGCACACACCGCCCTGGACAGCACCATTTCCAGCCTCGGCAGGGCAGTCTCCTTACAGGGAAGTTAATGAGGCACTAAAAAAAGCGCAGGGGACAGGGAGAACCTCTGTCAAGAAGAGCCTCCTAGACTCGGTTCTGCCTCTGACTTGATGGGGGTCCTTGAGAAAGTTGCTTTCCCTCTGTGGTCTCAGTTTCCTCAGCTGAGAAATGGGGGAGGGGGCCAAATGGTCTAAGGTTCTGGGAACCTCCAAGTCAGAGCCCTTAGCTGGTGGTCAAGATGAGGGAGAGGCCCTCGGGGTCAGCCGAATGCCTGAGAGGCAGGACAGGCCCAAGGGTGAGCAACCTGAGCACATCAGGTGGGCTCAAACCTGGCACGTGAGCCCCACAGCCTGCAGAGCAGCCCTGGACTCACGAGCCCGCTCACAGCTGCCCGGTGGGACTTCAGAGATGTGGGGTCCAGCCTCTCCTACTGTCGCAGGGCTGGGGGCTGGGAGCTGCAGATTCTGACCCCACAACTGCCTTAGACACGCCAGACACACCTATGAAATGAGCAGTCCGTTCAAATGGACACACTAAGGAAGGGCCGTGGGATGGACCCCGCTGTAGCCTGGACTGCAGACAGGCTTCCAGGGTCCTCAAGCAGCTGGCCTCTGGGGTAGCAGCTCCGGGTATGGGAGGCAGGGCTCAGAATCTAGGCCAAGCCTCCACAGGAATCCCCTCTGGAGAGCCCGGGCACTCTGCAGGAGGGGCAGCAGGTAGCAGGTGCACCAGGAGCACATTTCATAAGGTGCCCAATATTGCATCTGCTCAGATAGGCAGCGGGTTGGAAAGTGGATGCAGTAGGCAGGATGGCGGCTGCTCCCCACAGCCAGGAGTCCAGCCCAGCACCTGAGTCCGCCTCAGTCCTGCTCAATTGGGTCATCCATGTTCTGGGCCCTCTGGCCCCACCCACAGAGGGAGGGCTTTGGGGCGAGCAGGTGAGCTGGCCCTTGTGGGAGGATGTAACTGACTCCGGAGCCTGGCAAGCCAGGCAGCCCCTCGCCAGCATCCCCAACCCCACCTCTGCAGCCCCCTCATTCCCTGATCCTCCCATCCACTCCCCTGCCCCAGCAGTTTCCTCTGCTGGCTCTCATCTCTTGTCCTGCTCCCAGGCTCGCCTGGTCACATGTTCTTCACTGTCCTCTGAGTCTCCCTCTTTCCAAGCCGCCTCCACTCTACTTGCCACATTCTCCGTTAAGACACCACAGTACACAAGCTCAAGCCCCTGCACCTCACTTTTCCTCCCAGCCATGGGAGGGAGATGACATGGAGACCCAAACGCCACTTGGCAAGAGCTCTGGGGTACGCGGAGGGGCACATGGGAGGCTGTGGAAGCCCCAGGAGCTCCCTGCAGGAGGCTGCATTTCAGCGGGCTATTGAATGTGGCTCTGAGCTGACACCTCTCCTTGAAGCTCCAGACCAGGAGCCAGCTGCCAGCAGGACCCTCCATTTGGTGCCTCAGAGAAACCTTGCACTCTGTGGGTCTAACTCTGAACCCAGAAAATCCCCCCCATCTCAGCCCTGTCTCTTCTTAGGCAAATCACCACGTCAGACCCAGTTGTGCACCAAACCCACATTTGAGTCAGGGGCTCCCGCCCCGCACTGTGAGCACTCTGGATGAGCCAGTGCCGAGGGGGAAAGAGCTCTGAATGCCAAACCATGAGTTTCCACTCCACCTCCAGCTCTGAGAGCTGTGGGCAGGGAAGGGCGCTAGTCCAGTGTGCTGTAGAAAGACCCGTCTGCCACTGTATGGCACATGGATGGCGGGGACAGAGTGCAGGTGGAGAGACCAGAAGGTGGACAGGGCGGGGGAGGCAGGGACGTGGCTGTAGCCGTGGAGATGGGAGGACAGACAGGACTTGGTGGCCACTTGAATGAACCAAGGGAGGAGTCTGGAAGAGACACCCAGTTTTGTATCAGATGTGTGGAGCATGGAATGCTGTTCATTGATCGAGGGAGGAGGAGGAGGAAGAGGTGTGGCATAGGAGGAGGTAGCTGAGCTCTGTCATGAATGTCATTTGAAGTCCCCAGGGAGAGCCAGGCCTGCCAGCGCCTTCACTGCTTCAGCCGGCCCTCGGGGTGCCTGTGCTCCCTGGCCCTCTTGGCTCCCACTTTGTAGCTGTCAGCTGCAGTGGGGGACAGCTGCTCAAGGGCCCAGCATGTCTGTGTGTTTACCCAGGGGACTGCCACGTGGCCCATGCCAGGCATAAGCTGATGGACCACCTTCTGAACAAAACCCGTTACAACAACCTGATCTGCCCAGCCACCAGCTCCTCACAGCTCATCTCCATGGAGACGGAGCTCCCCCTGGCCCAGTGCATCAGTTGGTAGGTGCAGAGGACACCTGTGGCTCAGTCTCAGGTGAAGAGGCAGCTCATGCCCAAGCCCCAGGCAATCAGTGTCCAGAGGAATGAAATGACTAGAGTTGACTTAGACTCACCAATGCATAGCGGGGAGGCCGGAGGAGGGTCCATGAGGTTTATAGGTGTCCAATATTTAATGAGGTCATGATTTTGTTAAAGAAGAAACGAGGGTGGGAGCGGGATCGCCACTGTCTAGGCAGCCAATGGGCCTGCATAGACTCTGCTCCGCTGAGTCTCCAGCACGACCATAAGCTTCTCCTCCTCATCCTCCCAGCCCCGCCCTACCCTCTCCCCCAGCTTGCTCAGCAGGTGACCTTACAGGCTTCCTACTTGTTGGAGGAAATAAGAGCCCGACTGGGGGAACGGAGGGTACAGCGGCCCAGGTGTAGGGGCAGGACCCAGGGCAGTGCAGCCTCTACTGAGCCAGGAGGGTGAGGGTCTGGAGAGTGGGCGTGGTTGCTGCAGGCATGGAAAGGAGGCGCAGAGGGCGGCGCTCCCAGGGACCACCGTCAGGGTCTCCGTATGTGGATGTGTGCAGAGGTGGGTGCTGAGGGAGGAGGTGCAGGGAATTTCTCATCTTCTCTCCACTGCCTCTGAGTTGGAGATGTCAGAGGGAGCCACGGCCCACTGTGAACTAACACAATGTCCCCACC
>NW_022336821.1:0-792 GCF_002776525.5 Piliocolobus tephrosceles
AACAATGTGGTAAATTTTATAAAAGTTGATGAGTATAATTTAATAAATATAAATGAAGAATACAAAGAATATATAAATAGTAAAAATGTGATATTATTGTTAGACTATTATGTATCTAATTTATTTTATCACTTTAAATATATTAGTAAGAATATAAACAATTATTATTTGAGTTATAATAAAATAATATATCCTTTTCATTTTGATTTTCGTGTTAATAAACGTACATGTGAAAAATGTATTTTGAAAAAAAATAAAAGATGGCAACAAGATGATTGTGCTGAGTGTTGTAGTAGTCACAGTGGCATCCACAGTGGTGGTCAAATGATGCCTCACGTTTTGTACTTATGGTGCGAACGTGTAAAACTATTATTAAATACTTATAATACTAATAAAAAAAAATATAAACTAAACAATTGTTTAAATAAATACACGAATAATGCAAATGATTTGTTTTTTTATGATAAAGCCAGTAGATATAGTATAAATGAATGTATGCACAACTTAACACATGTTCTTTTTCATAGTAAAGATTATAATATATTTAAAAATGCATTGCATTTTTCAAATAGTAACAATTATGTAAATAATTCTAATGATATTGATTTAAAAAAAAGTGATAAAGCAAAGATAAGAAGAAAAAAACGTAATATGGATACAGATGCGTATTATGATAATAACACACACGACACAAATAATAAGCAAGGACATAACGCAACGGAAGAAGCAAAAATGAATTTTTGTAAAAATATTATGAACAGTTCAGAATTATTTGATGATAATGTCACTGAT
>NW_022336821.1:802-1594 GCF_002776525.5 Piliocolobus tephrosceles
AACAATGTGGTAAATTTTATAAAAGTTGATGAGTATAATTTAATAAATATAAATGAAGAATACAAAGAATATATAAATAGTAAAAATGTGATATTATTGTTAGACTATTATGTATCTAATTTATTTTATCACTTTAAATATATTAGTAAGAATATAAACAATTATTATTTGAGTTATAATAAAATAATATATCCTTTTCATTTTGATTTTCGTGTTAATAAACGTACATGTGAAAAATGTATTTTGAAAAAAAATAAAAGATGGCAACAAGATGATTGTGCTGAGTGTTGTAGTAGTCACAGTGGCATCCACAGTGGTGGTCAAATGATGCCTCACGTTTTGTACTTATGGTGCGAACGTGTAAAACTATTATTAAATACTTATAATACTAATAAAAAAAAATATAAACTAAACAATTGTTTAAATAAATACACGAATAATGCAAATGATTTGTTTTTTTATGATAAAGCCAGTAGATATAGTATAAATGAATGTATGCACAACTTAACACATGTTCTTTTTCATAGTAAAGATTATAATATATTTAAAAATGCATTGCATTTTTCAAATAGTAACAATTATGTAAATAATTCTAATGATATTGATTTAAAAAAAAGTGATAAAGCAAAGATAAGAAGAAAAAAACGTAATATGGATACAGATGCGTATTATGATAATAACACACACGACACAAATAATAAGCAAGGACATAACGCAACGGAAGAAGCAAAAATGAATTTTTGTAAAAATATTATGAACAGTTCAGAATTATTTGATGATAATGTCACTGAT
>NW_022336823.1:0-1030 GCF_002776525.5 Piliocolobus tephrosceles
CACAACCTGTAGCTGCCCACCCAGGAAACCAAACCCCTATCTACAGTAAACAGCCAGGAGGCCAGCCAGGCTAGTACATCAAACAGGAAGCCAGACTGCTCTCTCTCAACAACCCAGAAACTAAACCACAACTCTGTCCTACGTGGCCAGGAGTTGACTCAAAACTGACAGCCACCCTAATTTTGGCCCCTATTTTCAGTTAGGATCATTCAGAGAAAGCCAAATGCACCCCTAACCAATCACATAGGACACCCCACTTCTGCACAGCGGCCTCCAGCCCCCACAACAGCTTCCACTGGGAGCCGTTCTTTTCCATCCTGAAGCTTCCCCACTCCTCATCCGCCACTCACTTGCACGTCAGTCTCTGCCACACGCAAGTGACGGTGCCGACTCCCTTGCCACAGCAGCTCTGAGAAAGTCGCCTCTGCCTGTCTCATGTGGGTGGCCTTCCTTTATTTCCCCCAAAGAATAAATCTTAAATGATGGGCTTCTCTCTCTATGGCCAAACTATACAATTCAGAAGCCCAGCATGGTAGATTCCAAGCCTGGAAAGACCATACACCCCTCAGGTCTTCTTTCCACAAAACACAGCTTCCTTGAATTCTTCAGTCACTCCAACCAACCAGGGAAGGAACCAGTGTTATGGAAAGATCAAGGGCCTTGAAGTCAAACTTCTGAGTTCATCAAGTACTTTTTCTTTCCACTTAAGAAATCACATGGCCTTGGCCAGGCGTGGTGGCTCACACCTCTAATCCCACCATGCCCAAGTTGGGGAGGCCAACTCCGGCGGATCACCCAAGGTTGGGAGTTCAAGACCAGCCTAACCAACATGGAAAAACCCCATCCCTACTAAAAATACAAAATCAGCCTGGCGTGGTGGCACATGCCTGTCATCCCAGCTACTCGGGAGGCTGAGGGAGGAGAATCACTTGAACCTGGGAAGCAGAGGTTGTGGTGAGCCGAGATCGCACCATTGCACTGCAGCCTGGGCAAGAAGAGTAAAACTCTGTCTCGAAAAAAAAAAAAAAAA
>NW_022336823.1:1130-3337 GCF_002776525.5 Piliocolobus tephrosceles
TAACTTCTCTAAGCCTCTATCTTCATCTTCAATAAAATAATTTTACCTCCAAGATTGCATTAAATGGAATCCCACATGTAAAACAGCTGACAAATATTAGGGGCCCAACAGCTGTGCGCTCCTACTGCCGCCCCACTTTACCCCAAAGGAGAAGTGCAAGACATCCAGAAAAAGCCTGTTGATCCCTACACCTCAGCATCCTGTGTTCACACAAGGTGCAGTGGGATCCAGACTTACCGGGGTCACCCAAATACAAGACACGTTTTGATTTTTCAACTTAGGTACACATGGCTTCTAACGTTCACCATATATGATCCATAATTTAGAAGAGATTTGCCTACACTACCCCGTGGTTCTATTTTAGCAGACTTAGATGTGCTATAAGAGGTCACTCTCTTAAGCCCTCTTAAGTATCAAAAACAAAACTTTAATCTGTAACACGGTTATCAGCAGTGAAAGTGGAAAAGATACCTATGAGTCAAAATGACCCTCTGCCCCGCCCCGCACCACCCTACAAAAAGCTGTTCAGGAGTATTTGGGCTGATTATGAGAATGCTGTCAGTATTCCCAGGGACAGACAAATGGCTACCCTGGTTAGAAGCTGCGCTGCTCAGCCTTCAGGGTAGAAAGCTCCCCAAGCCCTCTACCCAAGGAGAAGAGAAGCAAATGGGGTGGCCAGGCTCCAGGACGTGGACTGTTTAGTGTGGTTTCTGCAGTCCAGGTCACCGCCATGGGTGAATCTTTTCCTTCCTTCTTTTCCACCCAAGTGCCCAAGGTCCTATGGCTGCTAGAGGACATCTTCCCTAGGATGAGTCAGCCCAGCTATTCTCCTTCCCTTTTTTTTATTTTTTTTTTTTTTTGAGACGGAGTCTCATTCTGTCACCTAAGTGGGAGTTCAGTGGTGCAATCTTAGCTCACTGCCACCTCTGCCTCCCAGGTTCAAACAATTCTCCTGCCTCTGCCTCCCAAGTACCTGAGATTACAGGCATTCACCACCACACCCAGCTAATTTTTATATTTTTAGTAGAGACAGAGTTTCAACTTGTTGGCCAGGCTGCTCTCGAACTCCCAACCTCAGATGATCCACCTGCCTTGGCCTCCCAAAGTGCTGGGATTACAGGCATGAGCCACCACATCTGGCCGAGTCAGCCCAGCAATCCTGACTTTTTGTTCTGGCAAAATTACTGTCTTCCACGTCTACCTTCCAAGTAGCTAAATCAGAGATCTGGCCTTGGGGCAGACTTGAAGAATCCCTGTTTTTGGTCCTCAAGAGGTCCCACCAGGGTCTGGGACAATTCCAAGACTTGTGTCCTTAAAAAGGAAAGAAACCTCACATACATGGCTCTTGCAGAGCTCAGGCAGAGCTCAGGCAAGGCTTGGGAGGCGGCACTAAGGTTTGGATGTGCCATCTATGATAACAGCTAAGAGATCTGAAGCCAGCTGTCTGGGTTCAAACCTCAATTCCAACAGCACTGGCTGTGTGATGTTAGACAACGTCCCCAGCCTCTCTGTGGTTCAGTTTCCTCACTGTAAAAGGGCCACAATAATAGAGCTGATCTAAAAATTAAGTGAATTAGTGCATAAAAGGTATTTAGAACAATGCTTGGCACATGGGGGAGTTCAACAGACACGTATTGAACAGAGTAACTTAGCAATTAGTAAATATACTCATGCAGGCCAGGCACGGTGGCTCACACCTGTAATTCCAAAACTTTGGGAGGCTGAGGTGAGAGGGTCACTTGAGCCCAGGAGTTTGAGACTAGCATGGGCAACAGAGCAATATTCCATCTCTAAAAATAAAACATATATGTATATATACGCTCATATAGTCACAGTGTATTTATAATATAGAAAATAGCTAGAATACAGACTTAACTATTCACAATGGTTACTTCTAGAGAAGGGGGAATGCAAATTTCAGATTTTTACCCCACACATATATTATTGTATTATCTGAACTATTTAAGCAAATTGTGTGTATAAATTTGCCCCAAATCACATAGCAGAACAATGTAGTTTTGACTCAAAAATCTTCAAATCATGACGGAATTGTCCTGTGAAAGTAAAGTTATAGAGATGAAAAGTCTCCCTCCAGCCTAAATGCTCTTTCATATGACCTATATGACACAAACCAATGCAGACACCCCAATCCTTTCCCTACTGTCATAAGTTTTCAGTGAACTGCATTCCCCTTTACAAACTAGATG
>NW_022336824.1:0-640 GCF_002776525.5 Piliocolobus tephrosceles
TATATTCTGAATATGTAATATGAGCGACATTCAAAAGGTCCTGGAGAGTGAAAGGCAGTCCTACTCCAGTCACTGCCCTGTGACCACTGTTGCCAGTTTTGTTTGTTTGTTTGTTTGTTTTTCCAAGGTGGAGTCTTTCTCTGTCACCAGGCTGGCATGATCTCAGCTCACTGCAAACTCCGCCTCCCGAGTTCAAGTGATTCTCCTGCCTCAACTTCCTGAGTAGCTGGGACTACAGGCGTGCGCCACCACGCCCAGATAAATTTTGTATTTTTAATAGAGACAGGGTTTCACCATGTTGGCCAGGATGGTCTGGATATCTTGGCCTCGTGATCCACCTGCCTCAGCCTCACAAAGTGCTGGCATTACACGTGTGAGCGACTGCGCCCAGCCTATGTATCTTCTTTTTAAAAATACAGATGTTGGCATAAGATAAACACTGTTCACCAGTTCCCCACGGGTAAGTATTTAGGTTGTTCCCAAGCGTTTGGATTAATCAATGCTGAGTTGTACGTAATTCTTGCATATTTGCATGAATATGTTCATAGGATGCATTGCTAGAAATGGAATTGTGCGATCCAGTTGTGCACATTTTAAATGTTGATGGGTGTTGCTCGATTCCCTTCCGTTAGGGCCATAC
>NW_022336824.1:740-2006 GCF_002776525.5 Piliocolobus tephrosceles
AATAGCCCTATTGTTCCAAAAACATGGACATTCTACATTTCTACTTAAAGTGTGTGCACACTGACTGAAGCTCTGTGTTGCAGTGATGTGTGCTGCTAGGATTGTGGCTCTGTTTCGAATTTGCTAGCCAGGCTATGGCTTTCCAGTCAGATATCTTTTGTACACTTTGTAAAAAACAAAATAGTACCTGATAAACATTGAGTCCCCCACTCCCACTGCGCAGTCTACATGGACATCCTTTCATGGTGATACGATGAGACCTGATCGACTCCTTTTGTTCGCTGGAGTGGCAGGTAATAATAGCTACAGAGAACTCACCTTCAGTGGGCATTTACCGTGTGACAGGGTCTGTGCTCCAGGCAGGCTACATGAAGTGGGTCTTAAGGGTTTTTACAACAATGCTATGGGTGAACACAGTCATTGTTAACATTTTGCAAATGATAGAATTGCAGTAGAGAGAAGCAAAGCTGCTTGCTGAAACTCATGGCACGATTCCCGAGAGAGAGAGAACACTTTCAAAACAATTGTTGTTATAGTCAGGTGATTCACGATCATTTGAAGAAATAGTGCATTCAGTGAATACATTTCAGGGTCTGGTACAGTCTGGGAGCTGTTCCTGAAAATGCACTGGGCTAGAGGTAAGGGAGTGGTCCATTGGCCCTGGGCCCCTAGTGCAAGGAGGGAGGGCCCTGGGAGAGGGGGCATGGAGAGGAGGTCTCTGAACAAACCTTGCAACATCCATTTCTGCTGAGTCTGGTCCGAGGTCTGGTTCTTGACATGTACACTTTTCAGAGACTTGGTTTTGATTTTGATCATGGCTCACCTGAGCAGCCATGGTTTGAAACTGCCTGGAGATGTGGTCAGGCAGGCCAGTGCTATGCCCATCCTTCCCACTCCTGCAGGAGGGGAGTCATCCTGGGACTAGAGGGCTTCGCCTGTAATCAGCTATCTCATAATAAGTGGACTTGATGCTGGTTTCACTAGGTCAGAAAATTTCCCATTTGGAAGGAAAACTGATACTTGTTTTTGGGTCTTGCTGAGGAGCCACAGGGTTTAGAGCAGGGACTGGAAGTTTGTTGAGACACACGTGAGTGCACTCAAACATCTTCCATGAAACATGGAAATAAACACAGTGTTCCAGAGAGGTCCCTGGCTTTGGGATATACATATTTCTGTAACAGAAGGGCACTGGATGTCTGCTGTATTTTTTTCTCTGCTCTTTTGGCAAGTTTTATTTGGGTGTGTGTCTCCTGTACAGAAGGTATG
>NW_022336826.1:0-645 GCF_002776525.5 Piliocolobus tephrosceles
CAAAAAAAATAGAACATGAAATGAACAGTTTAACAATTATTCACCATGCAAAAAAAGATACCATTTTAACTGAAAGTGCTATGAAAAAAAGGTTTAAAAGTGTGAAAAGAGAACTTGCTAAAAAGAAGGAAATGCCTTTATTAGATGAAGAATACACACCATACATAGTTGAGTCATGTATAAACGACGAATTAAAAACTGGAACGAACAAAAAATACAAAAAAAAAGAGCATATGATTACACTTAAAAATTTGTTTTATAATAATAATGATAATGTGAAACAACTTGAAAAAATGTATCTATTTTTAAAAAAAAAAAAAAAAAAAAAAAAAAAAATTATTAGTTGTGTAGGAATAAAAAACATGTCTAATTGCGTAGGGGTAAAAAAAAATAAATACAATGGTTACAAGTACAAACTAACTTGCTTAACAAAGCTTAATCAGATTGAAAAAACAATGCATAGTCAGACGTCTGAAGTGGAAGAAACAAATGATAGAGAACGACAAGAGGGAAATACGCGCACGTACAAAAACGGCAATTATGCTTTTAACAACCAAAACCAAGTTGGTAAACAAAAAACACTTTTTGTCCCAAATTTTATAAACCACTTAAATAAAGCAGATATAATGTTTTCAAAAAATATAA
>NW_022336826.1:655-1300 GCF_002776525.5 Piliocolobus tephrosceles
CAAAAAAAATAGAACATGAAATGAACAGTTTAACAATTATTCACCATGCAAAAAAAGATACCATTTTAACTGAAAGTGCTATGAAAAAAAGGTTTAAAAGTGTGAAAAGAGAACTTGCTAAAAAGAAGGAAATGCCTTTATTAGATGAAGAATACACACCATACATAGTTGAGTCATGTATAAACGACGAATTAAAAACTGGAACGAACAAAAAATACAAAAAAAAAGAGCATATGATTACACTTAAAAATTTGTTTTATAATAATAATGATAATGTGAAACAACTTGAAAAAATGTATCTATTTTTAAAAAAAAAAAAAAAAAAAAAAAAAAAAATTATTAGTTGTGTAGGAATAAAAAACATGTCTAATTGCGTAGGGGTAAAAAAAAATAAATACAATGGTTACAAGTACAAACTAACTTGCTTAACAAAGCTTAATCAGATTGAAAAAACAATGCATAGTCAGACGTCTGAAGTGGAAGAAACAAATGATAGAGAACGACAAGAGGGAAATACGCGCACGTACAAAAACGGCAATTATGCTTTTAACAACCAAAACCAAGTTGGTAAACAAAAAACACTTTTTGTCCCAAATTTTATAAACCACTTAAATAAAGCAGATATAATGTTTTCAAAAAATATAA